>NC_056728.1:376565521-376825521 GCF_019279795.1 Protopterus annectens
TGTCTGCAACCATCCCCCCCTCCTTCCCCCTGGCCTTCAGAAGAGTTAGTCTTGTTTGTCTTTCTTTTTTCCCTGTCGGGACACCTTTCTTAGGTATCTGTAGAAGGGCAAATGTGATCCGAGGTCATTTGGGGTTGGCAGGGGATTATGGGTGAGGGGAGGAGCTAGGAGCTCGGATCCATAGCTGTATAATAAGTTGCCGGCTCGGATCCGATGTCGGATCCAAGACCCCACAGGTTGCAGACAAATGAAGCTACCTACTCAGATAGAACGTTATGGTGAGTACATAACTTCTTATTTTGACTATACTCACAAAAATGTATAATATATTCTAGAGCTTTTGTTAAATTTTCTGTTTTCCTGTGAGCTTATTGTATTTATACTTATATGTTTTCTGCTTGCTGCATATGTTAACAAGCACTGTAACCTTCTCTGCCATCTGTTAAGATTTTGGTAATTTGTTGAATACACTGCTCTGTGAGCCCAGGTTGTGACTGAAAAGGGTCAACAGATAAGCTCACCTACATGGAAAATAAATAACAATAACTAACTAGAGTTGTGTAGTTCAGCTGTTGTGGTGTTACCAAGTTTGTCAGCTGATCAAAGGAAGGTCTTTGTCAGAAGTTATGTGCGGTTCAGAGCTGGGGTTTCCCTTACCCCCACCCCCACCCAAACAGGCAGCATCCTTTGAGTTGATTAAATTAAGTAGGGTGTGCAGCTTTGAATGAGGAGGATGTGTCCCCACCTGTCCCTCCCCCATTTTTTTGTTAGATTATACTGAATTGTGTCTGGGGTACATTTTTAACTGAGTTTATACCTGGTTCAAGCATTTTTTGATATTTGGTTTCCGGTCCTTACTTGTATGACATTCTATAATAGATTTTTCAAAGGAAGTAAAGCCTGAACTTTTGTTCAGCAATGAAATAATTTCTGTGGTGAATTCTTGTGTATTTCCCTTCAATTTTGGAAGGGAAAAAAACCAGCTGTTATTGATAAAATAATGGTATGTTCCGATCACAAATAAGGTGTTCATTTTCATGATGAGAATATGAGATGTCCTTCTATTCCCATGTTGCAGTATTCATAACTTTTGGTTATCTTCTGAACGTCTGGCCAGTATACAAAAGCTTTAATCACTGCAAGGTACATGGGATGTCTGACGTTGGTCTTAGGGTACATGGGGCATAAAAATGATGTCTGCACGTACCTTTCCTCAGAACTCCTGTGCCGCCAGTTGAATGTCAGCTCTTCCTGCCGTCTCTGCCATC
Source organism: Protopterus annectens (assembly GCF_019279795.1). Lineage (NCBI taxonomy): Eukaryota > Metazoa > Chordata > Ceratodontiformes > Protopteridae > Protopterus > Protopterus annectens. The sequence continues at coordinate 376,566,790 of NC_056728.1, forward strand.
GGATCCTCAAATTTAAGATAAGTACCCCGTTGGGGCCATTTTCTTCTTCCCTTTTTCGTCACTGCATGCCTGCTTTGGTTCATGTCATCCAGGAAAGGAAAGTGCAGGTGCAGACGTCAAATCCCCCATAAGGATGCTCACGACCTTTGCCTTTTCTGTCTAGGGCCCAGCCATGACCATAAAACCTGTGCAGTTTGTCAGGCCTTCTTTCCTAAGACTCTCTGCAGCCATCTGCATGCCCTAAACATCTACTTAGAAAACCAGCATGTTAAACGTCTGGCTCTTGCGATGGAAGGGCTGTTCGGTCAGACTGTCAAGCCACCAAAAAAGAAGCCAAAATTTTCCAGGCCTGAACCTATTGCTGCACCTCTTCCACCCGATGTTCCCCTGTAGCCAGTGTTTGTCTGGAGGAACATACGGAACCAGCTGATTTAGGTATAGTGGGTACCGTTAGGGAGACTGTAGAACCTAGGGCTGAAAGCACGTTCATGGAGGTTTTGCAGACGATGGGCGCCAACGATGAGGGGGAACCTCAGCTTCCAATGGACGTCCAGACCGGTCCTTCCACTGCTTTAGAACAGGCCTACCTTTTCCTTAAAAAGGAAACAAAAGACAAAGCATGTCTCTCCTCCTGCAGAAAGCCTGTCTGATTGGCAAGCTTTCTCTCAAAGCTTATTTAATGCCTCCATGGCCCTTAGGCCTTCTATACCTGCTTCCCCTCTGGCTGCCCCTCCAGTTATTAGTCCTAGTCCTCTGACTTAAGACCCTCATTCTGTTGAAGCTGAGGAGTCTTCAGATTCCTCTTCTGAGGACTCTCTTTCCTATGCCTCTCAGATGTCTTTCCCTCTTGGGTATGTCTTCCCAAGGAGGACTCTGCTGAGGCAAACTCCCCAGGAGAGGACCTCACCTTTGGTGAAACAATCTCTAAAATGAAAGACTTTTTTAATGGGATTCCACTGAAATGTCCGAGGTTCAAAAGAGGTATTATGAACTCTTACAAATGGACACCCCTTTACCTTCTGTCATCCCTCGACTCCAGTCTTACCAGCCTTTTTGGATGCCTTTGGTGCAGCCACTCAAAACCCTGATTCGCAACCTCCAGCCCCTAGAAGGCCTGACAGGTTTATAAGATCCCAGAAGGGGTCAGATTTCTGATTAAATCCTCTGCTGCAAACCCTGGAACTGTTTCAGTCTCTGCAGACAAACCTTCCAGATTACTTCCCTTCACCTCTGTCCTTCCCACTGATAATGAAGTAGGACCATGGAACACATTGGCAAAACATGTATACACCTCTGCCACTTTGACTTTTAGGGCAGTCACCTACCAGACACACATGTCAAAATATGCCTGGCCCTTTTGACCCAAGTTTCTAAATTTTTGCTAATCTCCCAGACTCGCCTTCTGTGGCCCAAGTATCTAGTCTCATCTACTTCTCCTCTCAAGTGACAAGACACTTGATCAGATGCAGCTATGATGCTGCAGAGGCCTCAGTCTGATCTGCAGCTTCTGTTTCAGTGCTTAGAAAGTATTCTTGGCTGAGACTCCAACGCCTATCTGATGATATCAGGGCTGAAACTTCTGCATGCACCCCTGGACAATTCTACCCTTTTTGGGCATAAAGTGGCAGAGCTTTTCAAAACCTTTCAGCAAAAGGGGAAGGAATTACAAGACTTAAAACATTTGTTTGTGTCTCCAATCCCTAAATTCCATAGGAATTATCCCACCAAGACATAGTTCATCAGGAAACATTCTGCTCCTACTCCTCATTCTAGGAGCAAAAAGAGCTCCAGGAAGCAGCATCCCCCTTCCAGGCCTGCTCAGACTGCAGTTCAGAAACCTCAGTTTCAGGGCAGGGCAGGTAGTCTGTGACTACCTGCTTTCTCCTTCACCTCCTCTGGATTCCATTCCCCTATCCAAAAGACTCTCTCACTGTCTTCCTGTCTGGCAAAGCATTACCTCAGACAAGTGAGTCTTGTGTATTATCGAAAAGGATTACTTCATGAGTTGGGTAATTCCTCCCTCCTTAAGAGGCATCCCACGGGCACTGAAGGACCAGCTTCCCCTTTTCCAGGCCATCTTAGACAGCCTCCTGTCTCAAGGGACTATCCAACCTGTCCCTCCATCAGAAATGGGAAAGGGCTTTTACTGCAGACTTTTCCTTGTCCCAAGGAAAGATGGCCCATGGAGACCAATCTGTCCCACCTCAAACCTTTTCTACAAGTACCCACTTTTCGCATGCTTACTCTTCAGACTCTTTTCCCCCTGCTAATGCCTCAGGCATTTCTGGCCACTTTGGACATCAAAGATGCATGTCTGCATATTCCCATAAGGCCCAACTACAGGAAGTATTTAAAATTCTCTATGGGTTCTTCGCATTTTCAGTTCTCTGCCTTGCCCTTTGGACTATCTACTGCTCCAAGGGTATTCACCAAGTGTCTGACTCCAGTTGTAGCTTATTGCAGGGTCCAAGGGATTCAGTTTTTCATACCTGGACGACCTCCTAATCCAGGCAAGTTGCTCCACTTCCCTACACATCCATCTCCAAAAAGTAATCTTTGTCCTGCAGTCCCTGGGGCAAAACATCAATTTCCCCAAGTCTAAATTAAACACTTCCCATGGCCAAGTTTTCCTGGGGTGCAGAAGAAGGACAGATGTTATGAGGGCATTCTTTCCACCACAAAAGGTGGAAAGTCTGAAGCAATACCTGCTCACTGTCCTCCACGCCACTGCTATGACAGCAAGACAATATCTCAGACTCCTAGGGTATATGGTCTCCACTCTACCCATGTTGCCACTGGCAAGAACCACATGAGAAAACTTCAGTGGTACATGAGGTCCACTTGGCCCCAAAACTCCCACCCCTTGGACATCAACATTCCCTTCCTAACAACTGGGAAAACTATTCAAGTACCAATGTACAGTCCCAACGCTTTCTGGAATTTATCAATTCCAATGCCCTGGACCAGCTCATTCTGCCCCCCACTAAAGGAAGCAACATCCTCAACCTGATTATCACCAACATGGGAAACCGTTCCTCCACACCTATAGTCAATTCCTCCCTGGTTAAATCTGACCACAAACTGATCACCATGGAAATCTCCATCTCACCTACACACACCCCCCTCCTAAAAACAGAGGTGGCTAACTTCTTGGCTCCCATGCCAATGGAAAATAGTTGCATGACTGCCAGATCATACACCAATACACTGTACGAGCATGTACACAAATGCAGGGACCTTGCCATACCAAATAGAATTAAGACGCTCTCCTACAAAAAATGGAAGCCGATCTGGTGGTACCCAGCCAAACTGTTGCAGAAAAAAATGAAGTCACAAGACTGGAAAACCTCCCTTATCAGTCTCAACAAAAAGCTGAGATCCCTTATCAAATCCTCTAAAGCCAGCTATGAAGACAGAATTGCGGCTGACACCAAAAACAACCACAAAGCTTTCTATAGCTATATAAAAAACCTTAAAGGCAATACCCAGATTTGCTCTGAGTTATTGCACAATAGCGCCTCCTATACTGAGCCAACAAATATAGCCAACATACTGACCAACAGATTCAGTGCCAACTTTACCCCTCCCCCCAAGGGCCCTATCACAATACCAAAAGAAAGCCTGGTACCCACTATTTCTGCCGCACAGGTAAAAGCTGCATTTTCCAAAGCCAAGAATACAGTGGCCATGGGACCTGATAATATCCCTGGCTGCGTCCTACATGAGCTACAAAATAAACTGGCACCACATCTGTGTGCCCTGTTCAGTCACAGCCTTACCTCAAGCTGTGTCCCTAACGAATGGCACACTGCTACATTTATACAGCTCCATAAAGGGGGGGCAACTACAGACCTTGGGAACTATCGCCCCATTAGCTTGACTAGTCTTTTATGCAAAGCTATGGAGCGCATCATCATGGACCTGCTTAACAAAGATATAGACACTCTCCAAACTCTTGACCCACACAGTTTGGCTTTGTCCAGGGGAGATCCTGCCTGCTGAACCTGGTTGACTTCTTCGAGGCAGTCACCAAGTCTGTGCATGAGGGTAAGGCAGTGCATACAGCCTACCTCGACCTGGCCAAGACCTTTGATACCATTCTCCACTTAGATATCATTGATAAACTCACCAAACTAGGCATCAATCCTTACATCATTAGGTGGGTTGCAAAATTGGCTCACAGACAGGACCCACAGTGTGAAATTTGTGGATTCCAAGTCAGACTGTCGATCAGTCACAGTGGAGTCCCACAGGGCTCTGTCCTGGGCCCTCTCCTGTTTGGCATCTACTTCTCAGAAGTCCAGGCCAACACAGAAGGTTTCTGGCTGACCAAGTTCGCTGATGACTGCAAGCTAGGAGTCATTATTAATTCCCCAAGTGATGCAGACATCCTACAAAAGGGCCTCTCTGAGACCAACAATTGGTGTCGGAACTATGGCCTGAAGCTTAACACCAAAAAATGCATTATCATCTCCTTTAGAAAAAAATCAGTTCCCACGAATTACCACGTTGATGGGAGCCCGCTGAACACTGAAGCTGCCATAAGAGATCTGGGCACCCAGGTTGACAGGGACTTCACCTTCGACCACCACATTGCCACTGTGATCAGAAAGTCCTTCTATGTGGCACATCTTATAAACAAAGGTTTCACATCCAGGAAGAAAGAGGTCATCATCCCTCTCTACTCATCCCTCATTAGATCAGTCATTGAATATAATGCCCCGTTTGGCATGTACCTGACTAGACACCTACAACAGCTGGAGAGGTCACAAAAGTACCTCAAAAAAAGGGATCATAGGCCTTAAACACGTGTCCTACATGGACAGACTCAAGAAACTTCAGCTGTTCTCAGTCTCTTATGGTCTACTTAGAGGTGATCTCTGCTTGACTTACTGAGCCATGTCCGATCCAGCCGTACCACATGCTCCAGAGATCGCAATCTCATTACCACAATTAACAGAACATGCTGGAGGGACAGGTTCATCTCCCAAAGACTGCTCATACTCTGGAGTAAGCTTCCCATTCATGTCAAGTAGAGCACCTCTCTGGCCCTCTTCAAGAGAAATCTTGACGAGTGGATGGGTAACAGAAAGTTCACTTCAGTGATCATTCCAGTTGCCCTACTGGATATGGGCACTGTGAGCTAACATCAGGTGGCACGGTGCCTGGGCAGATTTTTTTGGGCTAGGCTTGTAAAGGCTCCAGGGCCATTAGCCTAGTACACACCTATGAACCTATGAGCAGAGCATGTTAACACTCAGTCTGTCTGATTGTTTTAGAAAATGTCATCAGCAGCAGCCTTCTACATTGTGTTTTTTACAGTACTGCTTAAACTAAAAGGTAGTTTACTTTTATTTTTTTGATATTCCATGCTTCTTAATTTCCTCATCATTGCCCAGCTCAGGGATTTTCACAGTGCTGAAAAAAGGGATTTGAATAAGGTTATTTGCTGCATTCCTGTGATTTTTGTCAAGTTGCAGTCATGTTTGTTATCCCAGGTATTGATCTTTACTGAGCAAATTCAATGTATTGGACTTCTAAGTGGCTGCTTCTGGGATTTTCATTACATTTCTGGTAAACTGTAGATTAAAATCTATTGGGCTGTCTGTCTGTGCTTTTACAGACCTGATTCTGGATTTTAAGTTGAGGCACTGGTCTCTTTCTGAGATTTCCATCCCAGCCAACACCTTGTCTCTGGAGGTTGCTAAGCTTCTTCATTCTGTTGTTCTGCAGTCCTACCTGGAGCACTGTGGGACTTGATGTTAGGGTTAAGAATTAGGTCTCTCTCCTTTCCTGCCCCCTGGCGTTTCCTTAGCTTTACTCTGTCTTCAGTAACTTGCTACTATTCTCCCCCATGTGGCAGTCAATTTTAATCTTCATTTTGTGTGTCTTACCTTTGGAGATTCTTGCCATTAGCCCCTCCTATCACATTTTTCAGAGTATTAAGGACATCTCCCTCAAGCACGTGTTTCTTTTTAACTTCTGACTAGATTGAGGCTGGTATAGAGTGTTGGGTTAAGTTCTGCCCCTCTCCTCTTCAGTCAGTGGATGAAGGTTTTCATAGAGCTTTCACTCATGTTATTTGCATCCTTATTTAGTGCCCTGCATGTGTATTATTTAGGCACTAAACAAGTGGATATCAAACGCCCTACCTAATAGAGGTAAAGAACTGACAGTGAGCTTTTGTGAGTCCAAGATGGCTGTTTATGACATACTGCATAGCGAGTATAAAATGTGTCAATGCCTGTGTGATTAGACTGAGGCATAATGCTGAAGATGGTGAGTTTGGAGAGCTGCATAATTCATTGTTGAGAGACAATAATTCTTGTGGCATAGATTGCAACAAAAAGATTGTCAGAATTTGGATTAACTCTTGAAAAAGCTAATTAAAATGAAGCAGAGGTCTTTTAAAAATAAGCAGACCATATCTGTCAGATTGCAATTCTTTGTATAAAATGTTTTAAAATATGTGGCAGTAAATAGAGCCAACATTTTGAATTGTTGTGATGATGAGCTGTTCAAATTGTGATTATCGGCATACTAAGAAGTTATGCTAGGTACTCGACAAAGAATATTAGAAATGTGAGTTGTTTAATCATTCATCTAAAGTGTGCAAATGGAGAAGAAGAAAAAAGTTCTGCAAAATGTTAGGCAAGTTACTGATGCAAACAAAACTGATCACTTTTCAATCACTGATTCATAGGTTCATAGATGTGTACTAGGCTAATGGCCCTGGAGCCTTTACAAGCCTAGCCCACTGGCATTGTGCCACCCGACCTTAGTGTCCAGTGCCTCTGTCGAATAGAGCCATTGGAGTGATCTCCGGGGTGAATTTTCTATTGCCCATCCACTCATCAAGATTTCCTTTGAAGAGGGCCAGTGAGATGCTCTGTTTGACATGTATAGGAAGTCTATTCCATAGCATGGGCAGTCTCTGGGTTATGAACCTGTCCCTCCAGCATGTTCTGTTGGTTGTGGTAATGAGGATGAAGTCTCTGGGGCTTGTGGTGCGGAGGGATTAGAATTTCTTTAGATGTAGCATTTCTAACAGAGCTGGGCCAGACATGGCTTTGTAAGAACTATTCAAATAGTTCTTTGACTCAAACATTTCTTTCACTGCTAGAGAATTGTTTGCAGATACAGTTGATGTCTGAAGTGCATGCTTTTACTGCATAACAGAGAAAATTTCAGCACTGTTGTCATTGTAAAAGCCATTGCACCAAAACATTGACTATAAATGGCAACAATGTCGTATTTTAACTTGATACTAAAGCTGAATGTAGCTTGACTGAGAATGCAGAGAACTAGGCTTAAAAGGCACTGTAGCTGAGCATAAAGCTTCACTATTAACTTATTTTGGTCATGTTTTACTGATAGGAGCAAACAAATTTTTGCTTTAGTGTCATTGCACCAACTACATGTATTGGCCAAGGGTTCAGGCTGCTAGGCAGTGAGACATTTCCCTGCGGTATGTTTGGTTGCCGACACATGGCTGAAATTAAATACAGTTGGAGACATGTGACTGTCACAGATTGATTATGGGCACAGAGAAGCATGCAGCCCCATGTCCGCATATTCAGTAACCAAGTGGATGGGATGGGGGAGGGATCACGGCCACACCCAGTAAAGCACCTATAGAAAGCAAGCAGTATAGCAGACGTTATCAACAGGATGCCCAATGGACATGTGAGTGGCAGTGAAAATGCAGTGTACAATGAGCAATGCCTTTATTAATTGTGTGTGTGGACTGCTACCCCTTTACAGTGTATATAGGGAATATTGCTTAAAACACATACTGGAGCATATGTGTGACTACAGCAGCATGCAGGATTTCCTCCATGCTGTAGCACACTTCTTCATGTTGTAGGTACAGAAGCATGTACTGTACATCAAGCACCACACACAGTACTTCCTCTGTCTCATGCACTTTTGTTATTGAAACTATAAACGTGGCATTATATGCTTATGTATGCCTGAAGCAAATCTGTGACGGCCATATAGCATATGTTCTATAACTGAATTTCACTTTAGCCATTTGTCCTCAGTCAAATGTACCACATGGAAATGTGTCACCACCTACCAGCCTGAACCCCACTTGGGCATAGTTAAGTGTGAAGAAAGAAAGTGTGGCTTAATATTTTGCCTTATATTTCATTATATAGCACTTATAGTAAAAAATGTGAAATTTGCCATATTAATAGTATTTTTCATAACACTGTTATAAGGGGCACCCCTGAACATAGGAACTTAGCAGAAATTGTGGGACAGTAGCCCCCATTATAAAAGGTGTTATGCCAGATAAATATTGCTGATATTGTTGACTGGAAATATGCTTATATTAGGAAGCATTGCTATTGCTGCAGTGTATAAAGAACAGTATAGCAGTCTGATTGTCTAAGTTAAGACATTCCTTGTATTTATTCCTTTCTTAACTGAGAAAGTGGTTTGATCAGTAGTTGACTTTTGTGAGATGCATAGTCAGTCCATTTATAAGCATTGCATAAAGAATGTCTTGCACTAAATTGGTATAGTGGCAGAAAGGATGTGCAGAATCAAATAGGACAAATGGAGTTAGTGAATTAAGTATAGAAAGTCAGACATGAAAATATAAAATAATACAAAAATAAGCTACATGTATTTAAGCTACAAAATTCATAAGTGTGAGTATGCCACTAGTACATCATTAGAAATATTCTGAAAGAAAGGTATGATTTATTACTATATAGTAAAAGAAATGACAAAGACTGAGGTATTTGCACATGACCCTGTGCTTAAGATAGGTGCCAGTTAGAGTCCTTACATCCCCTAGTATATTCATTCACTTTTATTGACAGGTTTAGTCCCACTAGGCTTGTGGCCTGTTTTCAGGGGAGGCCCAAAGTGGTTAGACTTTGATGCAAACAGGTAACATGTAAATGGTTCATCTCCCAGGCCCATGCTTACACTTATCAAGAGTATCCGAACTCATCAGAGATTTGGGATGCATGGCTAGGCTTAAAAAGTCCCTTGTGGTCGTTAGCCTAGTAAACACCTATAAACCTATGTAGGTGCAAGGAATTTTGATAAGTCTGTGTGGAATTTCTCTTATTCTTTCCTATTCCTCTGAGGCCAGGGGGCATCCATTCTGCAGAGTCTAGCAGAGAGAAGGAGGTGTCGATAGATGTTGGTGCTTTGACTAAGTCTGGCAAGCTTGCTGTACTGACAGCTACTGATGAAATCTCTGTGACTACTTTAATCCGTAACGGGCTGTCTGCTCAATCATATCTAGACATGGATAGTGCCCTTGCTGTGCATGATGCAGTGCTAAAGTTGAGGGGTGAAATTATTGATTGGAATGCCACAGAAACAAATATTGAATGGCCAGTTGCGGCTCCAGTGCAAATCAGAACTACAGAAATACTGGCAAAGATTCCAGGGAACATTTGTGATGCAGACAGATACACCAGAATAGTACTTCTTACTGAGCAGAGTAAAAGAAGTACCACAGACTGTTTAGGAGCTTCTCAGACTGAGAAATTATACTAAATCTCACTGAACCTGTGGATTTTCATGTGCTACAGTAGCTGTATGTTCAACATATCGATCACTGCTGCAGTAGCCTTACCTATATGGGTTATATCCTGCCAAAGAAATAATAGCTGGCCAGCTTCCAAAGCTTCAGGGCTCCTTCCACTTTCCTAAACTGTCAGGCAGCTCGAGCTGAGCTGATTAAAAGACCAGTTTGGGTGCCAAACCCTTCAGAGCTTTACTCCATCTCCTCAAATATCCTTACATAGGAATAGTTTACTGGGTCTGGCTCGGGGTTTAATTCAAGCTGTTGATCCTTCTTATAAAGTAGTTTCTGGTAAAATAAATAGGGAATACCTTATTTCTGAAGAGATTCAATATTCTGAATCTGAACAGGAATATGAAGGAAAAGATACAGGATTTTCTCCTCAGATTTCTGATTCGGACTCGGAGGCGAGCTCAGTTTCTAATTTTCCTTGTGGGGGTTTCTCTTTCTCTGAGACTGTTGCTAGAATGTGCCAATGTTTTCAGTGGGAGAACACTAAGGTTTCTCATTCCCTTGGAAAATACTATGAGTTGTGACAGAAGGAATTTCCTGAACTTACATCCATTCTTCCTGTTTTGTCTGCTTCGGAGGATGTGCATGTTACTGTGCAGTTTTCATGTTAGTCAGCCAGCCTCCCCTAAAAAGGCAGATAGGATGTATAAATTTCCTCAGTCTTTTAAGCTTTTTACACTATTCCCAAACCTGAACCAGCAGCTATAGGTTTAGTTGATATCACAGATGCAAGACATTTAGTTAATTCCAATCCTACTTTTTGTGATAAGGATGAGAAAATTACTGATAAGTACAGGAAAAAGTGCATACTTCTGCAACTCTGATTTTCAGAATTTTTGAATTGTCAGACTCATATGTTAAAGTTTGTTCTGACTAATTATGAAAGTATGAGTGATGTTTTATCTGCAGTTTTTTCTTCTGAAGAAAAATCTGTTTTAAGTAATATAGATCTGATGTTGTCCTTTTCATTCTTCCTCAGCCAATGGGTTACGGATCTGATCCTCGGATCCAACTCAGCCGCATACTTTAGACTTTGGTTCCAAATCTTGAGCTTCTTGTTTTACCCATAATGACGTAGTCCATCCTCAGTACCTCAGACCTCATTTGCCACCATTGTTCTCAGACGTAGGGTCCTTCTCTCAAGCCTTTTGTCAAGTTTTCATAAGTGAAAGTTAACTATTTTATCTAATATTCCACCCTTTATTTATTACAACCTCCCTTGTAGCTTCCGGGCTCTTTTTTCTGTGTCAGAGTAGTTACTATATTTTATTATAATATGTTCTTATTTTACCTTACTTGGTAATCCTGTTTGTATAACCTTCAGTCCTTTTTATTCTCAATTACAGAGTAATTCTTTATTACCATTGCTGGTAACTTCTTTCTCTCAAAAAAAAAAGGCATTTTTTTATACTTTTTTCTTGTCATACCAGTCTTGATCTGTCATGGCTGACAACCCAACAGGATTTTAAAAATGCACTTCTTGTAGGTACAGAATCCCTGACCAGGATTCCTACAAGGAGTGTGTATATTGTCTCGGAGCAGTTCATCTAAACATCATCTGCTCTATATGTGCTGCTTTTAACTGGTCTATATTATAACATCGAATGTTATAATATCGAACCCTAAACACCGAAATCCGAAAACATCAAACAGTCAGAATAGCAAATTTTTTCCCAGGGAAAAAAATTTACTATTCTGAGAAACATACACACAACACAAACACACACAAAAAACAGCAATCCACACACATACACTTAAAATCCTACACCTAAACTGAACTTTACATACACTACTAGCTACCCACTTACCTTAACCCAACCCTAACCCTAAGGTCCGTCACTATTGCACACTCACCTCACCTGCGCCCTAACTCACTTAACCTGCCCCCTAACCTTAAAACAATCCCACACTTACCTGACCCGCTCCCTAACCCTTACCCTAAGTCACCTAACCCGCCCCTAACCTACACACAATCGCACACTTACCTGACCCGCGCCCTAACCCTAACATCCACCCAACCGCACACTTACCTGACCCGCTCCCTAACCCTAACTCACCTAACCCGCCCCCTAACCCTAACCTACACACAATCGCACACTTACCTGAACCTGACCCGTAATGTTCCAACATATCAAATGCTGAAAACAGCGAAGCCACAACAACGGCCCACCAAATTCTTTCCCTGGGAAAGAATTCGGTGTCCTGCGCCTTCGCTATTTTCAGCGTTTGACATTACGGGGTCGATATTATAACATTCGAACTTTGTAGAATTCGATGTTATAATATAGACCCCTTTTAACACAGGGGCATTAGCTGATACACACAGCAAACATTTTGAAGGATCTAGTTCCTCCTTCAACTGCTTCTTCTTCAAGGGCTCAAACTCCCTGTAAAACATCTAAAACTCCTTTGAAGCATAGAAAGCGCTCCCTGTCGAAGTCCCCAGGACTTCCTAGTACTCAAACGTTCATGCTTCAGATTCAAAATCTTCAGATCCTACAGCTTCAGATCTAATCATTATTTCAGCAAGCCCCGCAGCTGAATTTCGGACCCTAAGCCCTCTGATCTGAAACCTAGTACGTCATATACTCCAAGAGCTTGCTCCCCAGAGTTCATTTTGGATCTGGTCTCTTCTAAGCTCCATTTCCCCTTTATGCAAACTGAAAAAATGCACTCTAGGCCCCAGTTTACCATATCCTCTAGGTCCTGCAGAAGTATTTCTGAAGTGAATGTGGATAGGATGATGCGAAAATTCCTCAGAGTTCAGATCCAGATCGGGGTTATTTTGGTTCCATCCCCTATTGAATCTGTGAGTCTTCAGGCCACTACTCACACAGTACTATCTTCTTCTCCAATCTTTGCTTCAGTTTTGGAGTCCCAGAATCTCGACAGCTTCGAGAAGTCCAGAGTCGGATCCAAAGAGAATCACTTCCTCTACTCTGACAGCATCTCTGTCCAGTTCCGCTCCTATTCCTTCAGATTGGTATGAGTCCTAGAGCTGAAGCATCAGATCTGTGGGGCCAGGATCTACTCTAATGTTATTGGATCCATCCCTGCCCCTTGGAGCCTTGGCAGTGGACAGCTCATGTCTGGTTTCCTCCTCCAGGCACAGATCCAGTCAGAGTTGTGATCTACCTGTACTGGAAGTCTCAGCTCCGGTGTGGTTATCCATGGCTTCTCCAGGTCCATCTACCTTCAAAGTCCCCAGACTTCTGATACCTCCTCTGAGCATCCCTGAGAGGAGTTCTATCAGAAGAGGACATGCTAGAGGAGGCAAATAGACTCCCCATTGGAATCTCTCACCGAAGACATCGATTTTGAGGAAGGAGAAGGGTCCCCCAAATCACCATCTGATGATGTCACCTTTGGAGACATATTAGAAATTCTTAGACAGAAAGGTAGTTGCTCTTCTGATAATCCTTCTCCAGAGCAGTCAGTATTTTCATAGGATCATAGGAGGTTACTAGGCTAATGGCCCTGGGGCCCTTACAAGCGTAGCCAATAGTTTGTCCCAAAAAAAGAAGCCTCAGTCAGCACCTGTTGCCCCTGTCAATGAGGGACACAGGTGGAACCCCTAGGACAAATTTGTGGTTTCCCATCCAATCATCAATGTTGCACTTGAAGAGGGTCAGCAATGTACTCTGTTTGACCTGTATAGGGAGTCTGTTCCAGAGACGGGGGAGCCTCTGGGAGACAAGCCTATCTCTCCAGCAGGTTTTGTTAATGTTGCATATTAGATTTAGGCTTTTCGATCGGGTAATGAGCGAGGAGTTAGACTTATGGATATGGAGTATCTCTAGTAGGGCAAGGTCCAAGATTGCCTTGTAGGCAAGACACAGATCACCTCTGAGCAATCTGTACGATACCGAATAGAGTGATAGTGATATGAGCCTGTCCACATAGGACAGGTGTTGGAGGCCATGGGTTCTTTTTGTGAAGTATTTCTCTGGCCTTTCCAGCTGGTGCAGGTGTTTGGAGTGGTACATACCAAATGGGGCGTTTTACTCAATTATTGGCCTCAGGTATTTGGAGAGGTACATACCAATTGGAGTGTTGTACTCAATTATTGGCTAACGAGGGAAGAGTACAGAGAGATAATAACCTCCTTTTTTCTGGATACAATCCCTTTACTTGTGAGATGAACCAAGTAAAAGGCTTTACTGACCACTGCCATTACATGATGGTCGAATGCGAAATTGTTGTCAGTCTGTGTACCCAGGTCTTTCACCATAGCTTGTGTGCTTAGGGGGTTGCCAATGATGTGATAATCAGTAGGGGCCGTGTTTTTGCCTAATGGTATGGTAATACATTTTTTGCATTCAGCTTAAGGCCATGACTTTTGGCATCAGTAGACCCTCTTGTAGTATGCTAGCATCATTTGGGGAGTCGATAACAACACCCAACTTACAGTCATCTGCAAACTTGGTCAGCCACAGGCCTTTTGTCTTTGCCTGGACCTCTGAGAAATAGATGCCAAACAGTAGGGGTCCTAGGACAGATCCTTGGAGGACACCACTAGTGACAGGTCTGCTGTTGGAGGTGGAGGCACCTGTTTTGACCTTGTGGGTCCTACCAGAGAGCCAGTTGGCCACCCACCTGATAAGATAGGGATTTACAACAAGTTGTGTTAGCTTTTCGTTGGTGCCAGAATGGGAGATTGTTTCAAAGGCTCTGGCCGAGTCAAGGTAAGCTGTTTGTACTGTTTTTCCCTCATCCAGGGCCTCAGTCTCAAAAAAGTCAACCAGGTTCAATTGGCAAGATCTGCCCTTGATGAATCCGAACTGGGTGGAGTCAAGTGCTTGGAGATTGCCTATGTCCTTGTTTATGAGGTCCATAGTAATACACTTCCGTGGCTTTACAGATCAGACTTGTCAATGATAGTTTCCAGGGTCAGTAGTGGCACCACTTTTGTGCAAGGGGATGGCAATGGCAGTTCTCCACTCTGTTGGAATGAAGTCGGTACTTAGGCTGTGGTTGAATGGGATGCTCGTTTTTGGAAGCTTTTAGTTCTGGCCCATCTATGTCTTGGGTGATCCCCCTGGCAGATGAGATCATTAATTTAGTCTTTCATTGGACATTGAAGGAGCCAGATTCTGTTGAACCTATACTACACCAACCTGACAAATTCCTAGCTCCCCCTAAAGATAAACCCCACTGGAGCAAAGGAATCCCCATAGATTGTATGGTGGTGGCAGTGAACACTAAAAAAGAGCTAGCTGGACAGATTCAGAAAGCACACCTTTGCCCCAGTGACATTCACGATATGGTCCCTTAAATATCTGATACATTTTAGAAGGCTGCAGAGAGATTTGAGCAAAGAACTGTCAAATTTTCTCTCTCTGAGTTTATGTCTGCAGAGGATTTCAAAAGATCATCTTCTTATTTGGCCACTCTTTTATCAAGTTCCATTGTGCCCATGAGGTTGAAGTCTCTCACGCAGCTGAAGGCGTCTCACAAGTGACTGATTCAGGCATTGCCATAAGGAGACATGCCTGAATGCAACTATGTGACTTTGCGGAGCCTTTCAAGACGTCTTTCATCAACGCTTCCTTTGATGGAACATCTTTGCTTGGTCCATCTGTAAAAGAACTGCTTACTTGTAGCAAAGAAGAAGGAGCAACCCTGTCTGCAGTGGGAATCAAGTTTTCTACCCCTCAATGAACATTCTGTAGAAATCAGAGAGCTGGTAAGAAAATGTGGTTTTGCAGATCTCAGGGGTATTTCTAAGATCCGGGAGGAGACAACTTCTTTAGCGGTAGAGAGGAGGTAGTTCTAACAGTGAATGTTCCTCTACAGGCAGAGGAGGACAGTAAAATCAGGGTTTCCGTGATTGTTTTCCAGATAGACCCTATCAGCACTCCTGAATTGCTGCCCGACTGCCAACCTCTGGATTCAATTGGGGGGTTATTGTCCTTGCTCCCAGATGCCTGGGCTACTGTAACAAAAGATACTTGGGTGCTAAAAATTATATCCAGAGGTTACTTCATATACTATTTCCCCAACCCCCAATCTACAAAAGAAAAAACCTTCTCGAAGTTCTACCCAGTCAGAGGAAGGCAGCAGCCTAAGAAATACAAAAGCTGCTAAACTGCTAGTATAAATAGATATACATAGTTTCCTTTTTTAGGGTTCTTGACGATTGTGATTGTTTTTCTTTAGCTTGAGTCACATGTATTTGACACCAATATGGATACCTACAGGATGTCTGGCAAATATCAACACTGAGGATAGCCTTCAAAATCTTAATGATTAGAGTAATAACATATGTTGGTAGTAGATGTTACTAATCTAATGACTAGGAATATCAACACTCCTGATGGTTTCTTTTTCTTTTTTTATATATATCTTACTCACTGTTTTTCAATTGTCTTATTTCCAGTTGTATTACAACTGTTTTCAAATGTATCCATATCCCATTGTATATAGATTCATAGATTAGTACTAAGCTAACTGCCCTTGCGAGCCATTTCAAGCCTAGCCAATTATCCCTTGTGAGACTCAAACTCTGCACCTTGTGTTTGTAAGGCAAACACTTTAACCATTAGGCCACCCTCCCAACCCTTATGGGGTTAAAATGTTTCTTTTCTTCGTAGTCTCCTCTTTTTTCAAAAATTAATAAACACTGTATTGCACAGGGGAAAAAATCTGCCAGACAAAACAGTCATCCATGAAGTCCAGCCATTCCAAATAGGATTCGGAACGTATTCACACTTCTTTTTAGTGCCCAAAAAGGCAGGGGATCTGAGACCAATTTTTGATTTGAGCAAACTGAATCAATATGTGGAAAAGTCAAAGTTCCAAATGGTCATGGTTCAGTTCATCCTGCCATTTCTGTGCAAGGGTGATTATACATGCTGTATAGATTTTCAGGACATGTACTATCATATCAAAATAAACAGGCACTGACAAAGATATGTATGCTTTTGGCTGGGAACGAGTCATTACCAGTTCAGAGCCCTATCCTTTGGAGTCACCACAGCCCCCAGGGTGTTCACCAAATGTAGGCAGCAGTGGCAGCTCACTTAAGACTTAAAGGATTCTGAGTCTTTCCATATCTAGATGACTGGCTCCTCACAGTCCATGGATTATTTGCTCCAGATTTGTCATTCACTGGGAATAACAATCAATTGGGCCAAGTTAAATCTAACACCAGTACAGAGCCTGGAGTCTATTGGTACACATATGAACACAACAATGCAAACTGCATCCTTACCAACTCATCGCATGGACACATTCAGATCTCAGGTTCATCATATTCTTTCCCATCCATCTCCTCCAGCCATATTCATTTTTCAAGCACTGGGGGTCTATGGCAGCAGCAGTAGCACTACTTAGTTTAGCATATTACTATATGCATGTTCTTTGTGGACTCTAGCTGTTCAGTGGTCTATTGTTCAACATCCATTATCTTTTCCAGTCAAGCTTACACCAATTTGCAAACATCACATCTATTGGTGGATCCAGTCAGATGGCATTTATCTAGTCCAGCCCTTTGTTTTACCACCCCCATTGGCCATGGTGACTACTGACACCTCCCAATTGTGGTGGGGGTTCATTACTTGGGAAGGATGGTCCAAGGCACGTGGTTCCATCTAGAGACCAATTCACACATCACTGTCTTAGAGATGAGGGCAGTCCTATTAGCACTGCAGGCATTTCAAGATGCTCTTCCTCTAGGGATTATTGCAGTTCAGGCCATCAACATGTCTGTAGTCTGGTACATCAACAAATAAGGAGGAACCCAGTCTTACCCTCTCTGCAGAGATGAGACTATGGCAATGGATGATCTCTGCCAACCGCTTTCTAGTTGCAATGCACATTCTGGGGAAAACAGTGCTCTAGTGAGCAAACTATGCAAGTCTATTCTGATGCCTAACAAGTGGTCTCTCAAATAATCAGTGGAGGAGGAAATTTTCTGTCTTTGGGACCAACCGTTCTGCGACCTCTTTGGATCCCCCCACAACAACAAGTGCAACAGTTATTTGGCCATGATCCCTCTAAAGGGGAGTCACAGTGATATGCTGTAGTCCACATTTGGCCATATGGTTTCCTTTACACTTATCCACTCCTTCCTTTGATCCCCAAATTCCTACAGAAAGCAATCTGGTTGAAGAGCTGAATCATCCTCATTGCTGCTGGCCTTGACAGGTGTGGTTTCCCCCTCCTTTGGTCTCAATTTTTTTATCCTCTCTTGATACTGAACCCTATTCCAGATCTCCTCTCTCACCCCTCAGGGATGAGTCATCCCAATATCCCAACCCTCAAACTAACCACATGGTTTATCCAGTTCCAGTAATAACCAGACAATGCAGGCTTTCTTCTGCAGTATGTACATTTCTATTATCTTTGCAAAAAGACCCTACCAAGAAGGTTTACAAGAGCAAGTGGCAAAAATTTTCCTTGTGAGCATTGACAAATAATGTTGACCCTTTTTCTGCCCCGGTCTCTGCTGTTCTTGATTTTCTTGCTGCACTTTTCATAGAAGGAGCTAGATTTTCTGTGATTAAACTACAATTGGCAGCCATTTGAACTTTTCATACAGCAGATGTAAATTATTCTTTGGCCTCTTTCCAAGTTATGTAAGGCTTTTCGGAAAGGTACTTTTCTCCTTAGACCTCCAGTAAATGGTCCTTCACCTCCCTGGGATCTGACTATGGTGCTACAAGGTCTGCTGCAGAAACCCTTTGAATCTTCAGCAAAATACGGTTTAAATTCCTGTCATGGAAAACAGGGCTATTAGTAGCTGTCACTTCCACAAAATGAATTTCTGAACTGCAGGCTATTTCATCAAAGACCCCCTACATTATTTTCCTTAAAGACAGAGAAAGTTTATGAACAGACCCTTCCTTTTTACCTAAAATGGCTTCTGAATCTAATATTAACCAACCCTTTCATTTACCAGTCTGTTTTCCAAATTTTTCAAACAAAGGAGAATACATGCTACATTTCCCGGATGTGCACAGGCAATTATAGTTTTATCTACATAGAACATAACAAATTAGAAAATCAGATCAACTATTTGTGTCCTTCTCATATAATCAGTTGGGTTACCAAGTTTCTAAAGTTACATTGGCTAAATGGATAACGGTTTGCATTTCATGGATCTGTTCTCAACAAGGAATTTCCTTACCAAGACTGCCTAAAGCCCACTCAACTAGATATATGGCCATTTCATCGGCTTTTTGGTCAAGAACTTCTATTTCCTTACCAAGACTGCCTAAAGCCCACTCAACTAGATATATGGCCATTTCATCGGCTTTTTGGTCAAGAACTTCTATTGGTGATATTTGAGCAGCAGACATGTGGTCCAATGCTCATACCTTTGTTACTCATCACAGATTGTATCTAATATCCAGGAGCAGAGCTGCCTTTGCTCAATGGTTCTTTGGAATATCCTTCCACGGGGGTCACCCAAGATTAACGTAGATGGGTACTCTGTCCCATTCACTGCGGAAGAATGAAAAGGACAACACTGAATTTAAAAGTTATTGTTCTTGCCATAAGTAGGCATCTGTGTTGGCCATTTTCATTTTTTCTCAAACCCCCCCCCCATCCATTCCTCTTCCTAAAATCTTCTGGAGGAACCTGGTGACTAATTATTGAAACTTATAGTTCTGTGTTTGAGTCCTGTTCTTTGAACTGTCCCTTTCTTTATCTAATTTTTGACGATTTTATGGTAACAAACTCAGTCTCGCATATTGAAGATGGACTAGGGCATTACAGGTAGAGGGAGGAGCTTGAGAATTGGATCCAAAGTCTAAAGTATGCGACCAAGTCGCAACTGAAGATTGGATCCATAACCCATTCGTTGTGAAAGAATGGAAATGGACAACACAGATGCCTATTAATGGTGAATACATAGCTTTTAATTTCTTCTGCTGCACAGGTCACTGCTCATTGTTTACAGTGTGTATATGACTGGGATGCTACTTCTTCCATGGCTGTTGCCACTTGTGCTGTTTTGAGGAAGTTTTCATGGCAGCATTCTCAGAACCTACCAGATGGTGTTAAAATGAGATTTTAAATTCCTCTTTGGCTAGAGAGGCCCCTCTGCTGTAGAGGTGATCAAAAGGTGTGATGAAAGTGGTAAACTGATCCAAGGAATCTCTTAAGATTTTGCAACTCTCTTTTTTAAAATGTTCTAAGGGATTCTTTGACTCCTCATCTAGTTTTGGCAAAAAGCAGAATAAACGGTCTCAACAAAATTACAGGTAAACAGATGTTTAAGTAGAAGTTGCAAGGGTTATCCAAAACAAAGTCCTGAACCTCCCAAAACCAAGGTCAAGAGGTCTTGTGAACCCCACGTCCACTCTGGTCCCTCTTTTTCTTCCAGAAAGTCTGAATCGCTATTTTTATCTTTGCAACAGATAGTTTCAAACATATGGGTTCTGAAGATCATTTGTCAAGGTTACAGATGGCAGTGGGAGGAAATAGCTCTTTTTCCAGAGGGTCATTCCTCATCCTCCAGATCAGAATATTTTGTTTCCACTGTTTTTTCATCACATGCTGTCCCAAAGAGTGATAGAACCGGTTCCTCTTTCCCAGATGGGGAAAGTTTTTATTCAAGGATGTTCTTATTACCAGACAAAGAAAATTCTTGGAGACCTGTTCTGGTTCTTTTTTTCCCTAAACCTGTTTGTGATAGTACCTACATTCAAAATTATGTCACTTTCACAACCTGTTACCTCTTCATCCTCTTTCAAGTTTCTTGGTAACACAAGACTTAAAAGATACTTATTACACCCCTTTCCATTCAGACTTCAGATGTTTATTAAGTTTTTGTGTGTCTGGATCACATCAGTTCTCTGCCTTACCTGGTGGATTATCCACTGCACCAAGAGTGTTCAGAAAGTGTGTATCCCTGGTTATATCTCATTGCAGGCTACAGGGTATCCACATTTTTTCATATTTAGATGACTTGCTTATCTTTCCATAGTCTTTTTTAAAGTGTTAGGAATCTTTCTGTCTCTCTCTTTCTCTCTCTCTCAGTCTTTCTCTCGGATGGTAGATCTCTTACACAAGCTAGGATTCCAAGAGAACATTCAAAAGTCTTTCTTAACTCCTGCCTACAATTGTGTTCCTGGGATGTCGACTGGGCACCTCAGTCCAAAGACCTTTTCTTCCACAGGGAAAAATAGGTCTATATCTATATTTATTTCTAAGGTTTTTCTGTCAAACTTTGGTCACTGTGAGGGAATACCACAGAATTTTGGGTCTCATGGCTCAGTGGTTTTCATGATACCCCTGACAAGACTCCACATGAGAAAGAGTGGTATTTTGAAGTCTCTTTGGTCTTAGCACCAGAACCTTTTGTCTTTTGAAATCCCAGTGCTGGGGGTTGTCAGAAGAGAAATCCTTTGGTGGAGACAGATATCCTTAAATCTAGGTCTCCCCTTCTCCCTTCCCCCCTCCCTGTTCCAAAGTCAGTTACCACAGATGCCATGGACTTTGCCTGGGGAACAGTTTCAGGAGGGATAAAAGTGCAGGTGTGTGGAACACCAAGGACAGAAGCAAGCACATAAATATCAAAGAAATGCTTGCCCTTTTCAAAGCACTCAACACTCTGAATCATCTTTGGGCCCCTGTAATCTCTTTATGTTGTTAGAGACAGTACCACAGCATGTTGTATATAAACAAGTTGGGGAAACAAGTCAAACTCCCCTTTGTAGACTAGCCACTTTAGCTTGAGATATAGTTTCACAATCACCGCACAGTCTCACTCATTAGGCATCCTACATTCCGTCAGAGAAAAATTGTGGGGCAGACAAATTGAGCAGGACCAGGGCAGACCCTCACGAATGGAAACTAAATCAGGTGTTTTCCAAGATTTGATCTATCTGTGGGGAGTTTCTCAAGTAGACCTCTTTACCTCTTCTCTGAACAATCAACTGGCAAGATTCCATTCCAGTAATCCATGCAAGAAGGCCTGGAAAACAGATGCCTTTTCATTTCCTTGGGCAGGAATGTTCCTGTATGCTTTTCTACCTTTTCCACTAATATCCAGGGTATGAAGGTTCAGAAGAAATCCCCCAAGATCATAGTGGTAACTCCATTCTGGCCCAGGCAGTCATAGTTCTCCTTTCTTTTGAATGAACAGGAGTAATTATCACAAGCTTCCCCACAGACTGGATCTGATACACCCTGACAGCAATCATTTTCAATTGACTGCCTGGATGACAAGGTCTTAATTCCTTTTAAGCACCTGTTTACTGAAGACATGCATCAAGTACTAATAGAGGCAAGAAAGCATGCTAAGAGAAAATTATAATGTGAAGTTGTTCAATCTTGCTGTTTATTCTTACATGTGGGTACAGAGCCGAGCCATCAGCTCCGAGTCGTCCGCTTTACTAGCTAAAGACCTCAGAGTAGCTCAAGGCCAGGCCCCTATCCCATGATGCTCTCTCTCCTACCTCAGATCTAGTTTGCCGCTGCAACTGATCGCAAGGTCGTTGGAGAGCTCGGGCCAGTAGAAATTTATTACTTAACTTTTTGACAAACTTGAAGTTATTTTTGTTAGAAAATTGATCTAAGATCTTGTACTTTCTTTTGTTAGTACTACTGGGAGGTTAGCCCTTGGATTCGTTATATTTGATTCCGTGTTGTATACGGAGTAGTTGCTCTTAGGCCTCTGGCCGTTTTTCTTTCGGTTATATCCTTTATAAATCGGTAGATATAGTGTGCAAGTAGTTAGCATGTTTGCTATTACACATACATTTATATCCATAGTTGTGCAGAGATCTCACAACTTTGGACATTTCATTTATTTATTTATTTATTTTTTGCTGTGTGCTGTATTGCTATTGTAATTGTATTGTAAATCGAAGTTTGGTCAGGGCTCCAACAACTTCAGTGTGCTAGTATAGTTCTGTATTGGTTAACATGACAGATCAGAAATAGAAGCAAAAATCTGGCTTCAAGAAGTGTCCGAAATGCGGGCAGAAGATGTCCATTACAGATGCAAGTTAATTGTGTTTATTGTTTGGGGCCTGTACACCTCCAAGAAGATTGCTCTATCTGCCACTCCTTCAGCAGTAGGGTTTTATTAGAAAGGAGAAGGAAGCTGGTAGATAGAGGCTTGTTGAAGCCACACTTTCAAGAGACCCTGGATAAGGCTGATCAGACCTCCAAGTCCTTGAAGGTGTCGAAGTCCTTGAAGGTGTCCTCGGAGCCCAGGTCATCGGCTCCAAGCCTTTCTGTGAAGGTGCGGTCGCTGGCTCCGCAGTCTTCGGAGCCATGCACCGAACAGGTATTTCGAAGCCGGTCCCTGGTCTTGGAACCGGTCTCCGAAACTCTGAAGTCTCCAAACCCTCGATCTGTGGCATCTTTGGTTTCTTTGACCCGTTCTTCGAGGACCCTTTCCAATGTCAATGTGGACCGGGTGGTGCAGATTGCTGTTGGCTTTGACCCAATAGTGTTTTAAACCTGAGACCATTCCACTGGCTGTGACTACTCCTCCTCCGAGCTGAGTAAGGCCTTCGGAGCTGGAGGAGGAGGATCTGACGGTTTAGGAGCTTTGGCTCATCAACCCTGATTTCTTCGGTTCCTTTGGACAAGTCTCGGAGCTAGCACTTTCTCGTTGGTTCCGTGGGGTTAAGTCGAACCGATGCGTCAGTTTCGTGGCTTCGGCGCAGATTAGCTCGACTCCGTCCTCTGGTTCAGGCCCGCTGTCTTGGCGCTGGGGAAGTTGCCGTCTTCTTCGGAACTGGCGGCTTCCTCAGGTCGAAGCAGCGGTGACTTCGATGCCATTAGCAGGGTTATGTTGTCTAATACACACACATCGTCAGGTCCTTCCTCTTTCTCCACTAAAGTGCCGCTTTCTGCCTCTACATCGCAGGTCTCTGTAAAGCATCTAGATCCAGAGCCTCAGGTAAATCCATTGGGTAACCCCTGCTCTACTGAGACTTCACCAGAAGCCGCCACTGATGAAGTTCCCAGGAAGAGATTATGCAAGAGGAGGCATTTAGATTCCTCACAGGAATCTTTAACATCAGACACCGACTTAGAGGAATCGGAAGGGTCCCCACGGTCCCCCTCGGAGGATATCTTCTTTGTGGATATCTTGGAAGTCCTAAAGCAGAGGGCTGACTGGCAGTCCGTTAGCCCTACTGAGGATGAGTTGGTGCTCGAAGGGCATGGGAGTCTCGTGATTCTATGGAACCGGTCCCTCTGAGGCCTAGCAAATTTATCACCTCCCCCCCAAGACAAGATGTTCCTCACTAAGTGAGTCCCCATTGATGCCATGGTAAAAACAAAAAAGGCAACTATAGAAATTGAACCAAGCACGTTTAATATATTAAGCGCTCTCATCCGCCAAATGGCTGGTTATCTTCAGAATATGAAAACACACTTAGTCAGCTTAAATACCCAGAAGACCCAACCCAAATGAATTAATTAACACATAAACTGACGCATAAATAATTGATTGATTAATACAACAGTGATAAGAAATGTATAAAAAGCATATACAAATTGATGTGCAAGAACTGTACTTAAAAAAACAATGTAAAAACATATATACAAGGCAAATAGCGTCAGGAAGGTGAGTGCTTAAATGGCAAACATTGATCTAAGCTTAAGAAAAAGCAATGGAAATAATATCATTCAGACCCGGGGAACGTGCAGCATTACATCTGAGCTGCCACCTAAGCTCCAAAAATTCAAGAAAAATATCACGGGGACCACCTCTAGGATCAAATTCAACACTGTCAATGACAGAAAATTTAAAAGAATGAGTTGGAAAATTTTTAAGATGTCTATAAAGGGCATTCCTTTCATCCTTTTTACTAATGTCGTAATTGTGTTGATAAATCCTGTAACTGAATTGTCTAATGGTTTTGCCAATATAAAAATTGATACAACATTGGCAAAGTGCAACATAAATAATGCCCTTACTATCACAATTGAATCTCTTTTTATACTTGATATTTCCATGCCCATGTATAAAACATTCCGTGCCCTCAAAAATGAATTTACACTGAGAACAATTACCACATTTGTGCATTTTCCCAGTGATTGGCTTGGAAGAAATTCTTTTAGTCATTGTTTTTAAACACGTGTCCTTCTGATAAACAGTAACAGGCCATTCACCCACTTTGTTAAAAATATCCAAGTCACATCTGAAAATCTCCCAAAATTTTGTGATGATGTGCTTGATTTCTCTGAATTGTAAATTAAATGGTAAAACATCGCCTTGCTATAAGACACACTAGCAGAATTAGAAACTGAATCCATGGTATTAACAGGTTGGATTAATGAATTACACAAGAGGGAGGTATAAGACCCATTCAGCCTCTTCCTCTTAACTTCCATGAAAATTTCTGTTAAGAAGTCTTGTGGATAACCCCTCCTCAGACATATACAATAACTTACTACATTCATCAATAAATTGTCTTTCTTGACTAACCATCCTTGCTAACCTGACACACTGGCCTTTGACAATGGCCTTCTTTTGATACATGGGATGCCAGCTCTGAAAATGCAAATAGGAATTTGAATGAGTAGGCTTCCTAAATAGTGTGGAGTCAAACCTTTTTGATTCCCTATTCTTAAACAATGTGACATCAAAAAAATTGATCTGGGAATGCCATGGTGGTAATGGCGGCCACCAAGAAAGAGATGTCAGAAACCTCTTCCACTGTTCATCCTCCTAATAGAGATTCTAGGATGAAGGACAGATACGGGAAACGCATCTTTAGTTCTGAGATATTTGCCATGCGATCGCTTAACTGTTTGACTCATTTCACCCGTCTTCCACGAGATCTCCTCAAAGAGCTTGAAGATACTCTGCAGGGTAATACAGATGGAGCTGCCTCTGACAAAGTGACAGCACAACTTAATACACATAATTCCATTGTGAACTCGTCCATGCAGCTCATTTCCTATGCAGCCGATGGTTCGAGTCGAGCAGCAGGTTCAGCGATAGCTCTTCAGAGACCGTCCTGGATGCACTTATGCTCCATTGCGGAAGCCTTCAGTCTTCCTTTGTCAACACCCCATTTGATGGCTCATCTCTTTTTGGGCCCAAAGTCAAGGAGACTCTTATTATGTGTGAGCAGGAGGGAAAGACTCTATCTGCCATAGGAGTCCATTTTCCACCCCTACCAGACCATACCCCAAAGGGCAGAAAGGTTGAAAAATGTGGTTCTGAAAGTTCCAAGGAGCTTTCCAGAACACACATAGTGAACTCCCCTCCAGGGGCAGAGGAGGGGGTAATAGTGGAAGATGCCGCCCTGGTGGCAGTGGGGGTCCGCAGAACCAGGGCGACAGGGATCAGTTCCTTGGCAAGTCCTATCAGCGCTCCTGAGAGGAGGCCCGACTGTCCAGCTCTGGAGGCAGTCGGGGGTCGCTTGGCTTTGTATCCAGATGCCTGGCTAGAAATTACAACAGATTCTTGGGTACAAAGCATAGTTACCAGAGGATATATCATCCCATTTCCCCAAAGTCCACCGATTGGCAGAAAAATACCAGACATTCCACCCAGTCTCAAGGATCAAGCAGCCATAGAAATTCAGAGACTGCAGGAATAGAGAGTCAGTCTCAGCAGACCAGATAGGATCCGGAACTTACTCCAGATTCTTTTTAGTTCCAAAAAAAGACAGGGGCTGGAGGCCCATCTTGGATCTCAGCAGACTTAACACATTTGTAAAGAAGGAGAAGTTCCTGATGGTCACGCTTCAGTCTATTTTCCCATTTCTTGGAGTGGGCGATTGGATGTGCTCTATAGAGCTCAAGGATTCGTACTACCACATCAAAATGGCCAGGCCATCCAGAGATCATCTGCGTTTCTGGCTGGGAGCCAGTCACTACCAATTCCGAGCACTGCCCTTTGGACTCACAACAGTCCCCAGAGTGTTTACCAAATACATGGCAGTGGTTACGGCTCACTTGAAACGTCTAGGATTCTGAGTGTTTCCTTATCTGGATGACTGGCTTCCTACCGCCGCCTCCAGGCATCAACTAATTCTGTCCAGGGATCACACTCTCAAACTCTGCTCTCAGTTAGGCATCATTATCAATTTCGATAAGTCTGCGTTGACGCCATTGCGTATCTTCTTTATCGGAGCAGAACTAGACACTACCACCACCACAGTAAGATTGCCCCTGGACAGAATAGCCTCTCTCTGGAACCAGGTCTCAGACATTCTGCAGAGAAGAAAGGTACCGGCCCATCAAGTACTGAAACTCCTAGGCACCATGGCAGCTACACTCATAGCAGTTCCTCTGGGATGTATGCACATGAGGATTCTTCAATGGTTACTATTCACCTAGTGGTCATACCAGCAACTTCCTATGTCATTCTTAATCATGATTACAGACTCTTGCAAGAAAGATCTTCGCTGGTGGTTGACCAGTCAACAACTTACAGTGAGTCGACCATTTGTTCTCCCCCCGCCATCAGCCATGGTGACCACGGACGCTTCTCTGATAGGGTGGGAGGGCTTTTTCAGGGAAGAACTGCCCAAGGCACCTGGTTGGAAACAGAGTCACAGTTGCACATCAATGTTCTGGAGCTGAGAGTGGTGCTTTTGGCGTTGCAGCACTTTCACGACTCTCTGCCTCTGGGGACGATTGCTATACAGAAGGACAACATGTTGGTAGTCTGGTACATCAACAAGCAAGGAGGAACCAGGTCTTATCCCCTGTGTCGAGAGGCCTTGATAATTTGGCAGTGGGCTGTGTCCACCGGGCGCTTTCTGGTAGCAATGCATATCCTGGGGAAATCCAACGTGATAGCGGACAAACTGAGCAGAGCCATTCTGCTAGCACACAAGTTGCGGTGAAGATTTTCTGCAAATGGGGCCAGCCTTGCTGCGACCTGTTTGCATCCCCTATGAATGCCAAATGCAGAAGCTACTTTGCCCTGAATCCCCCACCAGGGGACAACCCAAGGGTCTCGCTCGTACATGATTGGCCCCCGGGAATCCTGTATGCCTTTCCACCTATACCCCTGATTCCCAAATTCTTGCAGAAAGCCAAAGCCCTCGGAAGGACTGTAACCTTAATAGCCCCTCTTTGGCTTTGTCAGATTTGGTTCCCCTTCCTCCTACTCTATCAACTGGAGGAACCTTGGATTCCAGACCCAGTTCCAGACCTACAGACACATTCGTCAGGGACCCTCCATCCCTCTCTTCATTGCCTCAGATTGGCAGCTTGGCTGCCCCAATTCCCTTCCTAGCCAGGTCACACGATTTTTCTTCAGAGGTACAGCATATTCTTGTATCTTCCCATAAGGCTTCTACCAGAATGTTGTATGCTAGTAAATGGAAGCGATTTGCCTTTTGGGCTTCTCAAAACAACGTTGATCCCTATGTGGCCCCGATTGCTAGTATCCTGGAATTTCTCTCTAAGCTTTTTCATGAAGGTGCTGCAGCTGCCACTATTAGAGTCCAATTGGCTGCCATCTTGAATTTTCATCTTGGAGCTGAGGGTTCTAACTTAATGTCTCACAGATTATGGCAAGCCTTCCTTAAGGGCACCATTCATCTTAGGCCGCCTGATAGACAGCCCTTTACTCCCTGGAATCTAAATTTGTGCTGTCCCAAATTATTCTCCCCCTCTTTGAACCCACATTATTCTGTCAGTTGAAGTTTCTCTCCTGGAAGACTATTATCTTGGTGGCCATTACCTCAGCACGCAGGGTGTCTGAGCTTCAAGCCCTTTCAGTGAAACCACCGTATTTGGTGTTTCATCCGGACAGGATTTCACTGATGACTAATCCTTCATTCTTGCCAAAAGTGTGTTCTGAGACCAATTTGAACCAAACTATTGAACATCCAACATTTTTCCGTAATCATTCTAATCAGTTGGAATACATGTTGTATAAACGTGATGTCCACAGACAATTGAGATACTATTTGGGCAGGACAAAGGAATTTAGAAGATCTGACCAACTTTTTGTATCTTATGCTGACCTCAAGAAAGGTTTACCAGTTTCTAAAGTTACCCTTTCTAAGTGGTTAACTGACTGCATTAAATTTGTCTATATTTCAGCGAACCAAACATTGGAATATGGAGTGAAGGCCCATTCAACTAGAGCTGTCTCCACATCTTTGGCTTATACGGCTCATTTACCTTTGGACACTATATGTGCAGCTGACACTTGGTCTAAGCCTCATACCTTTATCACTCATTACAAAGTGGACAGGGCCTCCAGGGACAGGGGTTCCTTTGGCTCCACTGTCCTCAGGAATATACTTTCTTGAGCCACCCAGGATTAGGGTGCTTGGGACGCTACCCACATGTAAGAATAAACAGCGAGATTGAACAACTTCACATAAAGAAGTTATCTACTTACCATAAAAGTTCCATGTGAGTTGTTCATCTCGCCTTTATTCTTACATTCCCACCCACCATCCCCTTCCAGGGTCTCGAAGAACGGGTAGACTTGGGGTCTGGTAGTCTTGTTCTGGGATTCTTACTCCGGGTGGAGTATTTACTGAGTTATTCTTTCTGTTGCTGAGTTCAGCAAACTAGATCTGTGGTAGGACAGAGAGCATCATGGGACAGGGGCCCGGCCTCGAGCTAATCTGAGATCTTTAGCTAGTAAAGTGGCCGAATCGGGGCCGATGGCTCAGCTCCATACTCACATGTAAGAATAAAGGCGAGATGAACAACTCGCATGGAACGTTATGGTAAGTACATAACTTCTTTTTTTACTAAATGGAAAAGATTTTGTAGTCGGTGCCAACAAAATAACCAGCTCCCATTCAGAGCTAGTTGTTTACTATTTTGACAGTATTTGTGTGAGTTCTATCCTATGGATTTTATTTTTCCTCTGTGCTGCGGTAGCATTGTCGCCTCATAGTAAGACGTTGTCTTGTTCGATTCTCAGCTAGAGCGTCTTCTGTGTGGAGACGTACGTGAATGGTTGTACCTTGTCGCCTCATAGTAAGACGTTGTCCTGTTCGATTCTCAGCCAGAGCGTCTTCTGTGTGGAGACATGCATGAATGGGCGTACCTTCGTTGAAGGTTGTGCGTCAGGGCCGGCAACACCGCATGTAAAAAATTACTGCCAGTCATTAGCGGACCGGAGTTCTGCTGTTGCGACCCCTAACCGGGAAAAGCCGAAAGACACAACAACAACAACAAGGTTCATTTATTGGCTATTTTAGCGTGTCTGCCCATGGATCCTCTTTCAGTGCAGTCTCATGTCAGAATTTATTTTTGAAAGGGATTTTACTAAAGAGGCCTCCAAGTTAACCAGTGGCCTCTCCTTGGGATCTTACTTTTGTGTTAGAGAATCTGGCTGGTTAAATGGTGCAAATCTAACATGAGTGAGGTTCTTAACATAGAAAACAGTTTTACTGATTGCCCTGACGTCTGCAAGAAGAGTATCTAAGTTGCAAGCACTTATGATGAGTCATCCTTACCTCATTTTCCCTAGGTTCATAGGTAAGTACTAGGCTATCAGCCACAGAGCCTATACAAGGCTAGCCAAATGAGTTTCCCTGGCTTTCGCCACCCAAGAAAATTATTTTCCTGTGCCCCTGTCAAGCAGAGCCACAGCAGTGATCCCCGGGGTGAATTTCCTATTTCCCATCCAATTGTCAAGATCTCTCTTAAAGAGGGCTAATGAGGAGCTTTCCTTGACATGAATGGGCAGCCTATTCCAGAGAAAGGGAAGTCTCTGGGACAGGAGTCTATCCCTCCAGCATGTTCTGTTTATTGCAGTGACAAGGTTTACGTCCCTGGAGCGTGTGGCTCGGAGAGATTGGGATTTCTTTAAGTGTAGCATGTCCATCAGTTCTGGGTTAGACATGGCTTTGTACGTTAGGCAGAGGTCGCCTCGGAGTAGGCGATATGCGACGGAGTAGAGCTGGAGTTTTTTGAGACAGTCAGCATATGGCACTTGTTTGAGGCTGGTAATCCTCTTAGTGAGGTATTTCTGTGGCTTTTCCAGCTGTTGCAGATGTCTTGCGAGGTACATGCCAAACAGGGTGTTGTACTCTATGATGGGTCTAATAAGGGATGAGTAGAGAGGAACGATGACCTCTCTTTTTCTGGAGGAGAACCCCTTTGTGATGAGGTGTGCCACGTAGAAGAATTTCCTGACAACTGTGGTGACATGATTATCAAAGGAGAGACTACTATCCACCTGTGTCCCAAGGTCTCTTATCACACTTTTGGTGTTTAGTAGGCTACCGCCTATGTGGTAGTTCATGGGTACGGTATTTTTCCCAAAAGGGATGGCAATGCACTTCTAGGCATTGAGCTTTAGGCCATGACTTTGACATCAGTCATCAGTCTTAGTGAGGCCTCTTTGTAGAATGTCTACGTCCTTAGGCAAATCGATTATGGCTCCTAGTTTGCAGTCATCTGTGAATTTCGTTAACCAGAGACCAGCTGTATTAGCCTGGACTTCAGAGAAGTAGATACCGAACAGGAGAGGACCCAGGACTGAACCCTGTTGTACTCCGCTTGTTACTGGTCTGAAGTCAGATTTGGAGTAGGCTACTTTCACTGTGTGGTTTCTGTCAGTGATCCAGTTGGCCACCCATCTTGTGACGTAGGGATTTATGTCTAGTCCAGTGAGTTTATCTATAATACCAGAGTGGGGGATGGTGTTGAAAGCCTTGGTGAGGTCGAGATTGGCTGTGTGCACCACCTTACCCTTGTCTGCGGCTCTGGTGACAAACCCAAACTAAGTGGGGTCCAGAGTTTGGTGGTTACCTATGTCTTTGTTTATAAGCTCTAGGATGATGTGTTCCATGGCCTTGCAGACCAGGCTCGTCAGGCTAATGGAGCGGTAGTTCCCAGGGTCTGTGATGGCACCCCCTTTGTGGAGTGGGATAACTGTCGCTGTGCGCCATTCCATAGGCACAAAGCCTGAAGTGAGGCTATGGTTGAACATGGTACTTAGGTGGGGTGCCAGTTCGTTCTGTAGTTAGTGCAGAACGCAGTCTGGGATGTTGTCCGGTCCCATGGAAGCTGTGTTCTTGGCTTTGGAGAGTGCGGTCTTTACCTGTGCGACCATGATTTCAGGGGCTTTGCAATCATCTGGTATGGGGATGGGCCCTTTGGGAGTGGGGGGGGTGAAGTTAGCACTGAACCTGTCTGCCAGGATCTTGGCAATATCAGTTGGTCCGGTAAATGTAGTGCCATTGTGCTTTTGTTTAGAGTAGATCTGAGTGTTGCCATTGAGATTTTTGACATAGCTGTAGAAGGCTTTGTGGTTGTCTTTTGAATCCATGGCGATTTTATTTTCATAACTAGCTTTGAAGGATTTTATGGGGGATCTCAGCTTCTTGCTGAGGCTGACCAGGGAATTCCTGCAATCATCGGATTTTACTCTTTTTTTTTTTTTTTTTTTTTGCAACAGTTTCTTCCTTCTGTTGTAGAGCTTGTTTATGGCAAGGGACCACCAGATTGGCTTCCTTTTTCTGGAGGATAGCATCTTGGTTCTGTTGGGGATGGCATGGTCCATGCACTCGTGTATCTGCTTATACTGTGCATTTGTATATGATTCAGCAGTCGTGCCACTATTTCCTATCTGTGGGTTTAATGAAGTTTGCCACTTCTGACTTAAGAAGCATGAAGTAGGCTTTGAAGAAGTTTTTTACAGTGGTTTCCTTAATGGGGAGGGGGTGGATGTCTAGGGTGATTAGCTTGTGGTCGGACCTCACCAGCGAGGAGTTGACCTCTGTTGTGGAGCATCTGTTACCCATATTGGTAATGACCAGGTTCGGGATGTTGCTACCCCTGGTAGGGATACGGACAAACTGGTCCAGGGCATTGGAATTGATGAATTCCAGAAAACATTAGGCAAATGAGTTAGTACATGAGTAGTTTTCCCAGTTGATGGAGGGGTAATTGTGATCTCCCAAAATTAGGGTATTGGGCTGTACCTTAATATTATCCAGTATATCGAGAGACATGGAGTGGAAGTCCTGGGGCATGGCAGGGAATCTGTAACAAGCTACAACCTGAATTGCAGTCTTGCCCAGTGTTAATTGCACTTGGATAATTTCGGAGGCATTATGTTGAGCAGCTAGCCTGGAGGTGTGGATATCCTTTATGAATATAAACACGCCTCCTTTAGTATTTCGGTCCATGTTAGGTGGCCGAAAGGTGTGGTACGAATTGTAGCCTGGTAATGCAGGGGTGCTCTCTGGAGCCTTAAACCAGGTTTCTGTCACTGCACAGATGTCGATGTTCTCCATCTTAAGGAGAGCCTCGAGTGTGTGCATATTGGGGTTTAAATTCTAGCACCGAGTAGCATTACCCTTAGATTTCGCTTGTTTATGTCTACTATGGTGGTGCGTTTAACATTTGAGCCTTGCCTAAAAAAGGCACTATAGGGACAGGATTTCTTTGAGAACTAATCATTCTTTTATGCCTGAAGTGTTAAGTGGTATCCAAGTTTACTCTAAGCCACACTATCCATCTCAGTGTTTTCTTTCCTGAACCTAAAAATGAGGGAGAAAGGATACCTTGGATGTCCACAGACATCTCAAGTACTTGACAGAACTAAATCTTTCAGATCATCGGATCAGTTGCTCATTTCTTGTGAAGGTAAGAAGAAGAGGTAACCTTGTCAAAACAGACTGTTCCAAATGGTTGTCTAAGGCTGTTACATTTTGTTATAATCACCATAACAAAACTATTCCAGGCAAGCTCAAGGCCCACTCTACCAGTTCCTTGATTTCATCTTTGGCTTTTTGGAAAGGGTTGGGATTCTAGAAGCATTCTAGAAGCTGTTGCTTGGTCCTCTGTACTTAGTTTTGTAAAGCACTATAAGCTTGATTCCTTTTCTAGGTTCAGGTCAGGCTTTGCCTGGACCATTCTCCAGGGGCTTCTGGACTATTCTCCTTCCACCTCCCAAATAAGCTAGGGCAATCTATCTATAAAACTAAGGCTACTGAAGCAGTGATCATTATGATGAACATAGTACAGTTGTGTAAGTAAACTTAACATAACAATAGATGTTAGAGTGATCTCTTCTACAGTAGTTGCTCCATCCCTCTTGTTTTTTGGTGTGATTTGAATAACAGGGTATGGACATTTTTTTTTGTTCCTAACATTGTGCTTTCAGGGCTCAGCCTCCCTGTCTCTGTTGGCAGGAAAGCTCTGAAGGACTTAGTGCCCAAACTTGTCTTTTAGTCAGCTCATCTTGAGCTGCCTGACAGTTTGGGGGCATGGAAGGTGCTCTGAAACTTTGGAAGCTTTCCAGCTATTATATCCTTACACAATTGTACTATCTAGTCCACTCCTGCAACTGAGGTGTAGAGGGATAAAACCCTGGCTATAGCATAGATAATGCAGGTTTAGTTAGTGGTTTGAGTGCTTGACAGCACAGGTAGGGAGGATGGCTGTGCCCTTCCTGGTAGGGGGTGCTGTCTGGGGCAAACCTTTACAAGACCTCTATTGAGGATGGAGACTTGTGAGGTGGAAGGGTTCATTGCTGAGGCTGGTTTCAAAGTGTAGCCTGTACTCTGCAGGCGCTCATTGTGCACCGACCCTGGGTATGGGACATGTGCATAATAGGGTCGGGAAATTGCAGCAAAAAAAAAAAACATTTCCAGTCAGTAGTGTAAGACTACACCAGATACTTTGTTCTGTTCACTGGCCCTAGTCATAGATAAGGATTAGTCTGGGGAGGCTAAGCTGGAATTAATAGACCCAGTAGATGAAAAGAGGACCTGGGGGCAACTAATAGTTATTTGCAGGGAGCCAAAAAGAACTTAAAAAATGCATGGTCTAGACTTGCAGGGAGCCAAAAAGAACTTAAAAAAATGCATGGTCTAGACCAGTCAGTATGGGTCTGCAAAGGAAAAATATTGTAAAACTGATATTTTATTTGAAAAGGGAAGGTACCTTATAGATACCTTGTATGGAAAAGACTAAATAAATCTATAAATCTACTAAAATAACTGTAATATATATATATATATATATATATATATATATATATATATATATATATATAGATAGATAGATATATACACATATTTCTGCTCCTTTGCCTGATGACCATTTAGCTGCTGCACCATTATCATGCTACCTTTCTATCACTGATGATCACTTGATTAATACTTGTCCCGAAAGTTGGTATGAAGTATCTGTGGGGAAT
This sequence comes from Protopterus annectens, assembly GCF_019279795.1. NCBI lineage: Eukaryota > Metazoa > Chordata > Ceratodontiformes > Protopteridae > Protopterus > Protopterus annectens. Next base: position 376,601,424 of record NC_056728.1, read on the forward strand.
CTGGGTGTGTCTACATGATGTACCTGATTCCTCATTGGTGTGAGAGCCATTTGCAGCACTGCCATCATCTAGGTAAACATGTTAGGGTGTTAACATGTATGAAATGGTTTTCATAGATTCATAGATTAGTACTAGGCTAACTGCCCTTGTGAGCTATTTTAAGCCTAGCCAATTATCCCTTATGAGACTCAAACCCTGCACCTTGCGTTTGTAAGACAAACACCTTAACCATTAGACCACCCTCCCAACCCTTAAAAGCCCAGGGCTTGTCTGGGATTTGAACCCGGGACCTCTCGCACCCAAAGTGAGAATCATACCCCTAGACCAACAAGCCACCCTTTTGTATTTGTTCTATTCTGTGGGGAGCGTATACTTAACCCCTTGAAAGGGGATATCATTTAAGATAATATAGCAAATGGTGTTTTGGAGCTGATAAGTTTAGTCATTTTCTTTGAAAGTGTGATAACAAACAATTGTAACAGATTGGGCCCCAGTAGGAAGAAACTGTAACTTTGCCCTAATAGCTGAAATAGATAGATTGGATCATGTATGTTATGGAAGTTATATACTTACCATAATAATACATCTTCATGGTTCACTGTATCATTCTCACCCACCTCCGTCAGCCCTTCACAGTGAGACTGGGAGTGATTTAGGGATTTAGTTTTATGTTTTTTGCATGTATATTGGTGCTTGCTGTTCAAGAGCACAGAATAGAGGTGGTACAGAGTATTGTGAGAGTAGGGGAGAATCTTAAGTATGGGAGTTTTTAAATGCTGAACAGACTAGTGTCTGCATCGGCTAGTCTGACTGACTGAAGTGGACGAAGTAAATCTGGTTGACCTATCATTATAGTAAGTACATAACTTTCATTTATTGCTAGTTAGGGTTACCACTTGTCCCTCTTTGTGAGGGACAGTCCCTCTCTGGCTAGTTGTGTCCTTACCAAAAATATTAAAAATGGCAAATGTCCTGCGATTGTAGGACATAATTATGTCCCATATTTTATGTAATAGTTCCATAGAATAGTTATTTTTGTATCTAAAATACCTAAATGTTACAAGAAACAGAATAAGCAACTAAACTGCTACAAGAATAAGCTTTCACTTAGGCATAAAAGTAAAGTACTATCCTTTGTACTGACCGTAGGTATGTGTCGGCCTGTAAAATCTGATGTGTGTCCCAAAAATGTCCCACTTTGGCCATTTGAAAAGGTGGCAACCCTATTGATAGTGAAGACTTAGAAAATGCTTATGTTTCCATACTTCATTGGTAATATACTGCTTTGGTTAGAAATGAAGCATGTCAGAATTTTACATACAAGCATCAGTCATACATCAGTGAATGGATTTATTAGACAAGTCTGTAAAATGACGAGAAATATAAAACAAAGATGTCACTTAATGTACTTGTTTATTTGTTTCTTGCATGTATAGAATAATAACAAACAATGTGACACAGTTAATTGTAAGTAGTGAATGTATGGAAATTAATCTATTCTGTCTTACACTGATGATATGGTACTGATTGTACCAGATACATAGCGAATGGAACAAATGGCAGATATTGTGAAGGTGAAGTGTAGTAAGTTTGGGAAACATTTAAATAAAGCAAAAAGTCAGAGAAATGGCTATAATACTGAAATTGAATGAATTAAATTCACAACGGATAATAGGAAGGTTTTAAATACACAATATTTTAATGGAAAAAAAATGATTTTGAACAGTGTAGAAATGGTCTTAAATATATAAGTAGAATTTCTGAGTCATGGAATATGTATTTTATGCCACATACAGGAAAGTGTGCTTTTAGTTTTGTTGAATTTGAGCAAGTAAACTACTTAGAAGGAGTATATTTGATTCCTGAAGAGATAGGGAAAAAGTTATTGACATTTGTTTATAAAAAAATATATGGGGATTTCCTTTGAATTCTTTTAAAAGAGGCTGACTATACAAAGTAGAAGAAAAATGTGTCTTGAATATGAAACAGGCAGTAGCTTTTAGGGTCGCTATGGTTAAATGGTTAAGATACTGCATCTATATTACATAATCAAACTTTTAAAAGTTTGACAGTCATATGGTCGACACCATATGGTCGAACTTTTAAAAGTTTGAAAATGTAATAAAAAAATAAACCAAAGAAAAAACTTACCTGAACGGTTTAAGCAGGAGGACTGCACCCCCACACCCCCCACTCTTTAAATATACAAACTCCGAGATCGCACTACAGTGCAGAAAAGGGAACTCTTCCCATTCCGCACTGTATGGAGATCTCCGTTGAAACATTCAGACTTTTAAAAGTTCGATCATATGGCGTTGGTCATATGACGTTCAAACATTTAAGAGTTCGACAACGTGATATAGACCCAAGACTATGAATGATGTTGAATCAATACTCAGTCAGTAGTCCGGAAAAACGTATTATGTGTTTAGAGATAAGTGGGCAGCTCAGAATAGTGGCATGGATTTGAGGTGTTTAATGAAGTCTTTGGAATGTGTAAGAAAGAAAGAAACTGGAAATTTACATGCATAGATATCAGCAGATAACATATTATATAAAAATAGTGTGTGTGCATTACTTAGAACAGAAATGAACTAAGGCATAACGTTTATGCAACATATAGGACTAGATGGAAGAAATTAAATAAAAATTCCAAGCTTTATATTTTTTTTTTGGGGGGGGGGGTAATTATCCTGTGGTAAGAACCTGATAATGGTTTGTATGAAGAATAAGCAGTTGAGAGAATGTTATAATTCAGACTATTCTGGTATAGAAGAAACATGCCAGCGTTTGTTTTTAAAAGAAACAGCAAAAACAAAACGTACAAACCAGTGACACGGGGGCAGAGTCAATAATGAGTCCTTTATTCACAGATAAGCGCTTTCACGATATAGTATAGTATTGCTTCATCAGATCAAGAGATACAGAAGCAAATTAACCAACCAGAACACTCTGAGCTAAAAGACACGCCCACAGAAGAGCGATACATCAAAAGTACACTTAACACTGACAAGTATAACATTTGTAAAAACAAATAAACAGTACACAAAAAAAACTGCAGCAGAATAAAACTATAATAAAAATAAATACAGATGTAAGTGATTGTACTGAACTCCTATTCTAAAATAAACATGTTATCTATAGAGTCTTTGAGATTTAAGGGCAGGTTTCAGTGCCACGTATTCATTCAGTCCAGACCCCTTGTTAGCTCCTAACCTCAGTATCCAGTGTAACTCAACCAACTCAGTTTGAGTCCGAGTGTTACCCAGTCGAGGGCTGGGGTACATCCTATCTATAACGAAGAATCTAAACTCATGATCATGACCTTTTGCCATAACATGCTTGACAAGGGCATTACACATGTAAACACGTACTGTATACTGATGTAATAGATCCCATAAGGATGAGATAGACTTAGTTACTAGGTATTTACATAAGAATAGTACTCTAGATGGTAGGAAGATTGAATTGATTGGGTTACTTCTCAAAATTATCTTGGAAAATAATATTTTTTTTGTTTGATAATGAGTGCTATCTCCAACGATCTGGCGTAGCTATGGGCACATCATGTGCCAATAGCTATGCCAACATGTTCTTGGCCGAGTGGGAGGACATCTTTGTATTAGGTCAGCATGACTTTTCCAAGTTTATTAGTCTCTATATCAGGTTTGTGGATGATGTTTTTATGTTATGGACCAATACCCATTCTGACCTGTTAGGTTTTGTTGAGTACTTGCATACTACCACCTCCTTTCTTAGATTTTCTATGAAGTGCTCATGTACTGCCATTGAGTTTTTGGATGTGGAAGTCTTGAGACAAGCAAACTTATCCTTTAGCACTAGATTGTTTAGGAAGGGGTGCTACAGAAATGTTTATTGCATAGAACTAGTATGCACCCCTCCCATATTTTTTCCAACATAGTGAAGGGGCAAGGTATGCATGCCTCTAGACTTAACACTGCAGATGATGGATTCATTAGTGAATTAAACACACTTACGAGTCATTTTAGAACTAGGGGCTACAGGGAGGTTGAGGTTACCAAAGGGCTGGGGCAAGGAAGAGCATTGAGATCTATAAGAGCTAGGCCATATTTTTCTCAAGTGATGATGGCGCTTTGAGCACTATCAATAAAAGGTCTTTTGCATTCTCCCTGTATCATAGTAGTGACACTAAGAACATCACTGATGTTATAAAGAAGAACTGGTCTGTGTTGCTCACCGATGACAAGTTTAGGGACATTGTGGGTGCACGCCCTACATTTGTCTATAAGAATAAACAGAATCTTAAAAGGTTGCTATGTTATCCTGACAAGGTTAGAAAGGCTGGTAATGAAATCAGTAGGAGGGGTATGTTTCCATGCCATAATTGCAGACATTGCAAATATATTGATAGCAGTAGTAGTTTTACGAACCCTGATAATGGAATGACTTTTGAGTTTAGGATTAATGCTAATTGCACTACTAAAGACATTGTTTACCTTGCTGTGTGTACTGTATGCTCTTGTTTTTATGTTGGTAAAACAGGAGAATGAAGGATCGAATAAGGGAGCACCTTTATTCCATCAGTATACAGTACGTGTGTAATGCCCTTGCCAAGCATGTTATGGCAAAAGGGCATGATTATGAGTTTAGATTCCTCGTTATAGATAGATTGTACCCCAGCCCTCGACTGGGTGATATTCTGACTCAAACTGAGTTGGTTGAGTTACAATGGATAGTGAGGTTAGGAGCTAACAATTGGTCTGGACTGAATGAATACGTGCCACTGAAACCTGATCTTAAATCTCGTAGACTCTATAGATAACATGTTTATTTTAGAATAGGAGTTCAATACAATCACTTACATGTGTGTTTATTTTTATTATAGTTTATTTTGCTGCAGTTTTTTGTGCATTGTTTATTTGTTTTTACAAATTTTATAAGTGTACTTTTGATGCATGGCTCTTCTGTGGGCATGTCTTTTAGCTTAGAGTGTTCTGGTTGGTTAGTGTGCTTATGTAAGAGGCTTTTGCTTCTGTATCTCCTTATCTGATGAAGCAATACTATGCTATATCGTGAACGCGCTTATCTGTGAATAAAGGACTCACTATTGACTCTGCCCCCCTTGTCACTGGTTTGTACATTTTGTTTTTGCTGTTTCTTCACTTTTTTCGTACTCACCAGTTAATCCTTGAACCTATGTTTGGATTGTGCTTTGTTTTTAAAAGAGTATAACAGAATTAAACATCTTGACAAGATTAGAAGGAAGGTGTGATATAATAGGACTGTCTGAAGACATAATACAGATTGGTTACTATGGAAATTTTAAAGTTCTGAGTGAAACAAGGGATCAAGAAGTAGTATTTATTTGTTTATCCTTTGTTGATAAGGTTATAACCACTAGACTAGTGACCTCTTTTCAGGGGAGACCTGAGGTGGTATTTTACTACTAGGGGAAACTTGGCCAGGGCATCATGGAACTTCTCCTACTCGTAGCATATGGGGATGCTATTGTTGGTGGTGCATCCTACTTCCTGTTTCCTTTCTAGACACATAGGCAGCCCAGAGAAACAGGAGGAAGTATGGCAAGTATGACTGAAGAAAACGTAAGAATAGAGAAGGAGAAGATGAGTATTGAGATGGCTGGGACTTTATGAGAAAGGTAGCTAAACAAAATGAAGGAAATGGACAAACCGTTGATATCGGAGGAGAAAGGAGCAGTAAATAAGGTCGGTGGAACGGTTCCAGATTCGGAAGACAGATTTCAGGAAAAACTGTTCAAGGGAGAAGAAGAGAGTCAGCAGGAATGTATTTTTACAACCTCCAATCCAGAGGGCTGCAGGATGCTTGTTTAAAAGAAATGATTGATCAGAGTGAGCTGGTGAGCTAACTAACGGCGTCATGGGGCAAAATTATGGAGAAGATACAATAAGTTGCAAAGGCTATAACAAGAAGAAAATTATACACACAGACAGTGAAAGAGGGAGAAAGAAGAAGTGAAGAAATGAAGGAAGAGAAGAAAAAATATGTAATAAGAATAAGCTGTAAGAAAGAAAAAGGACAGGACAGATATGAGTAATTGCACCACTGGGTGTTTCACTCAAGGAGGTAAGAGCTTTTATTCTTTATTAATAAAGGAACGTACTGTGATATATTTTTTGAATCAGAACAATATATGGAACATTTCCCAGAAAAATATGGAAAAAAAGAACTGTAATTATTGAAATGAGTATGTAGTACAAGCATTTCATAGAGAAACTAAAAAAAGAGTTATGATACAATTTAGAACGGAAGTTGGCAAAGATGAACTGAAAGAACATTTAAAAACAATATGCAAAGATGTGTTGGATACAACAGAAATGGGTTTATGGACTGGGGGCATGGGTGCTAAGCCCCTCCCCCACTTTTACAGCTGCAAGATCTGTCAGGAAAAATTAATAAAGTGGAGTTTTCACGCTACCGTGGATTTGTGCCCGGAAGTTAAACTAACGAAACTAGCTGTTATTGTTCTCTTATTGCTCTGTGTTACAGGAGTTATGCTGCTGCTGTTCCATTGGTGCTGCCAGAGTCATGCTGGTAATGAGAGTTTAGTTTTTTTATTTGCAGGAGTTATGCTGCTCCTGTGTGTGTGTGTGTGTGTGTGTGTGTGTGTGTGTGTGTGTGTGTGTGTGTGTGTGTGTGTGTGTGTGTGTGTGTGTGTGTGTGTGTGTAAAATGCCCAGTTACATATACCTGGAAGTTAGTGTTAGGCTCAAACAAGAGCCTGATTTCTCTACACATACCACCACTTGTGATTCAGGTAGTTGACCATAGCTCTCAACTTTCCAGATTTTCACAGAATATTTGGCTCATACTTCTGGTATGTTCCTCTTAAAATTTGTGGTTTCTGGCAAACCAGTGAGAACTGAATTCACTAAATAATGATAGTCCTTTAAGTTTCAGTCTTCCTATCTTTCAGGAAACACATGGTAACACAAAACACTTTATTTTAGCAACTTTCTAAGATTATACAAGCAATACTTAAAACATGTCCCTGGTTTTGGGCCTTTGCCCCCACCCAAATAAATTTAGTTTTTTTCCAGACTTTTTGTGCTGCGTAGTTGAGAGATTTAGTTGAGTGTCAAGTGGATTTTACAAGGAGCTGAGAGCTTCGGGGGAAGATATGTTTAGTGCTACTTATGCTAAGTTGTTTCCATTGTTAGTAGCACAACAGGTAGTATACTTGCTGTTGATGCAGAAGGCTGTGGGTTCTACTTCCATAGTATGCAGATGGATAGCTGATACTGTACTGTGTTGTACTTTAAAGGGAATGGATGCTGCAGTCCAATGAATGTTTTCCTTTGGAGGAGTTACCTAGTTACTATGAACCTGTCATCAGTTTGCCATCCATTCTCCATTGCAAAATTACTAGCTTATCATTTTTTAATGTAGCATAGGCACTTTATTCTTCAAGGGCAACAGGCACTTTATTTGCAGATGAAACAATGAAATATAAAGGTGTTTGCTAGCAGCAAACTCTTCATTAGTTACAGATCCCTTCAATGTGGAATTATTTAGATGACTTACTTCTGCAGAGATTTTGAATATTTTCTGATATTGGTGGATTGTAATGACAGAAGTTTGAGTAGCCTTTTATGGTTGAAATTTTCTGAAATTGATAGTTTTTTCATTATAAGTTCATATAGTTTGTTTCATTGCTTACTAGAAGACTGTTCCAAACTACAAATTTAAAGCACATTCTAACAAGTGGTGCTGTATTATACAAGGAATATAATTTAATACAATCAGGTTAATACAACCAGGAAGGTGAATCAAAGAATGCAAACATGTATGCTTGCTCACCGGATGCAGGAGATCAAAATAGGGAAAGAGAACAGTCACCAATGGAGTCCCCCAGGGTTCGTTGCTGAGACTTTTTCTTTTTGGCATACACATCTCAAAGGTAAAAGGAAATACCAAAGGACTTTAGCCGACTAAGTTTCAGATGACTGCAAACTAGGAGCAGTTATTGAATCCCCAAATGACTTAACCATTATGCATGAAGGTTTGTCCCAAACAATAACTGGTGCCAGAATCATTAATTGAAACTAAACTCCAAGAAATGCATCATTGTATCCTTTCGGAAGTCATCTAATCCAGGGAACTGCCAAACTGACAATGCCCCTTGAGTACTGACGCAGTTGTTTGGCATTTGGGAACTTGTGTGTACAGTGAACTAACATTTGACCAACATGTGCCCAGAGTCATAAGGAAGTCTTTCTATATTGCGCAGCTTAGAAACAAATTGATTGTGACTAGATCTAGAGATGTTATTGTCCCCCTTTATAAAGTCCTCATTAGGTCAGTAATTTTGTATAATACCCACTTTGGCATGTATCTGTCCAGACCCATGCAACAATTGGAATACCCACAGAGATATCTTGCTAAATGGATACAAGTCCTAAACAATAGGTCTTGCATGGACCATCTCAAAGATTTATCACTATACTCAGTATCCTACAGAGTGCTTAGACATGATGTGTCTGGCATACAAGGCATCCTCCAACCTAATACAGATGGACCTACTGAACATCAGCAAATCAAATGGCATCAGAAATACTCAGTCCAGGTATCTAAACTGAATGTTTGGAGAGATGGATATATATCACAGAGGCTACCACTGTTCCAGAGCATTCTATCCTCAAATGCAACTTGGATCTAAGGATGGGTAATAGTAAATGTACTCCAGGATTGTCCCTCGTGTCACTAATGGATAGAGGCAGTTCCTAAATGCTGCATCCCTTACATGGGTCCCCTCAAATTATCTATAGTATGATCATATTTATTCCCACTAGGGCTAATATACAATTATCAGCCATCGGATAGGTAAAACCAATCAGGAAATGTTAATTCAAACACCAAAAGGGAATTGGTTATGCTTAAAATGTCCTCCAGGTGAACCTATGTTGTGGTAGTAAATAGTTCTAAAAAATTGCCCTTTTTAGATCACTAAGTGACCTTCTCACCCCCCCCCCCCCCCCCCCCCAGTCTTCAACAGCTTCTGGCGCTTCAGACTGGGGGTTGGGAATATGGGATTATTTTGAAAATGCAATGTGATAATGTTATGCATATTCCTAGTGTGATTAACATGAATGGTAGCAGAGGCTTTGTTAAGTACAGACGGCGACCTAAAACATGCTTTTTTTGTGGAAAAAGCGATTGCTTCATTAGTGAATGCGATAAGTGAAAACGTTTTATTTGTGGCAAAGAAGGGCATGAAGCAAACAAGTGTGATATGAAGTGTAAAAATGTGGAAAAACTGGACATACATGGAGAAATTGTGAAGAAAATGCAGAAATTGTAGAAAAGGAAGATCTACAGGATTCAGTATATGATAAAAATATAGAAAAGGAACAAGAAATACAGGGGAAAAAAACAAAGATATAATAATGGAGGCAAAACATGGAGGGGAAGAGGTACTTGATACGAGAGAAAAATATGTAAATTGGGTAGTGAGAGGAAAGAAAAATTCCACAGGCAAAAGGGTAAAAATGAGGAAAAGAAAATTTAAAAGCATAATAGTGAAAGAGAATAAAAAGGGTAAAGGATGAGATAGAAATAACACCAATATCATTTAAAAGCTGAAAATTGTAGCTATTAGTAAATAGTATGAAGAATATCAGAAGAATAATAGGTATTTTAGAATGGTGTGCTTCAATGGATATGCATATGATCATATTAGAAGATACCAGAATTCTGACAGAGGAAGAAAGATTACAAACTGAAGTTCTGTGGGGTGGAACAGTTATTTGGAATATGGGAAAAGACACGTGTTTAGGAATAAGTATATTATGTAAAGAAAAGATTAAAATCTACGATTTTACGATAGTTGAATTAGGAAGAATACCGGTATTAGACTTGAGATATAAAGGTTTAAGAGAAATAATGTTTAAAAAATTCTAAATTATGCAGGTGTTAATATGGAATATTAGTGGGAGACTTTAATTGTAATTTAAGAGTAGGAAAGAAAAGTTGTAATGGCATCAAAATGATACATGACATAATGGAAAGTGGAAAGTTATACATATGGGATAACAAACATTGGACTTATAAAAGAGGAGAAATTAAAACTGAAATTGACTATTTTCAATATCAGATAGTTTGAAAATATTGCAAAAAGGGATAAAAATACAGCTTTTTCAGATCATATAGCTATATGGATAGAGGTATATGAGAAAGAAGGATATATAAAAATAGGCAAAGGTGCTAAAAGGCTTAATGAGAAAGATTTAGATAAAGATGATAGGAAAGAAATAAACACATTATAGAAAGTTCGTACAGATATGAGAATATTTTATAAAAATTGGACAAATTGGTGGATAAGTTTTAAAGAAAAATACAAATATGTTTTTTGGAATGCTAAAATGAAAAGAGAAAAATAGAAAAATTAAGATATAAACAATTGGCTCAAGAAGTGTTTAAGGAAATAATAAGAGCTAAGAGAATCTTTTTTGAGAAAGAAAAAGAAATATATGATATAAACCAAGAAAAGATTAGACTGTTGTATAAACAAATATATTGTTTACATTGAACTAAAGAAGTCATAGCACAGTGCCTGAATAAACTACTAAGAGAGAACAAAATAATAAGAAAAATAAAGAACAATGAAGGAGAAAATATAATAACACAAGACGGAATATGTAATATGATTAAAAAGTATATAGAACAGAATTTTGTAAAAACGAGATGAAAGTAAAGCAGAAATGGATAGTTAAAAAACTAAGTGAAGAAGATGATGAGAATCTGGGAACAATATAAGTGTAAAAGAACTAAATAAAATACTAAAAGATACTAATATGGATACAGCTACAAGACTAGACGGTATTGAATATCCACTCGGCCTTCCTGAGAACACTGGAAAATATGAAGGTCTCTCCAAACACCATTATATTGGGCGACGTCAACTACCCAAACATAGACTGGGAGCATTACTCTAGCTCCAACACCCTAGCCCAGAGGTTCCTAGAATTTATAAACTCAAATGCTATGGAACAACTTGTTACCACTCCCACAAGAGGGGAAAACATACTGGACCTGATCATCACCAACATGGGGGCTCTATGCTCCAGACCAGAAGTGTATCCCTCACTGGTAAGATCAGACCATAAACTAATCTCACTGGATATTCACATCCCGACCCCACCCCCTGCCCAGAAAACCACAGTGAAAACTTCTCTAAAGCAAATTTCACACTCCTCAAAACCGAGGTGGAATCCTTCAAAGCCCCCGGGCCTGTGGAAAATACAGCCCAGACTGCAGAATCCTTTATAAACGCATTCTATGAACACCTTCAGGAATGCATGGATCATGCAATCCCAAATAAAACCAAGACCCAATCCTCCAAAGGCAGGCATCCTGTCCGGTGGACCCCAGCCATAAACAAACTATACAATAGAAGGAGGAAGCTACTACATGATAGAGCAAAATCCCCAAAAGGGAAGGCATCTCTGATCAGTATTAGCAAAAAACTACGGGCACTCATAAAATCGTCTAAGGCCAGCTTTGAGAGAAAAATTGCACAGGACACTAAGGATAATCACAAGGCTTTCTTTAGTTATGTTAGGAACCTGGGTGGGAATTCCCAGATATGTTCAGAATTAGTCCAGAATGACAAAAAATACACCGAACCCACAGACATTGCCAACATTCTAGCTGACAGGTTCAGCGCAAACTTCTCTCTCCCCTCCCCACCAAAAGGGCAAATATCTATCCCAGCAGAGTGCTGCCGCCCTGACATCTCAGATGCTCAGGTAAGAGCCACCCTCTCCAAAGCAAAAAACACAGCATCAATGGGACCAGACGGTGTCCCAGGCTGCGTCCTACATGAACTCCAAGAAGAGCTAAACCCAAACATAAAACTACTGTTCAATCTCAGTCTTACCACAGGATATGTACCCAAAGAGTGGCGTACAGCAACAGTGGTCCCTCTCCACAAAGGTGATGCCTCAACGGATCCTGGAAACTATCGCCCCATAAGCCTGACTAGCTTGGTCTGCAAAGCTGTGGAAAAGATCATCATGGACCTCATAAATAAAGATATTGGGGACCTACAGACATTGGATCCTACCCAGTTCGGCTTTGTTAAGGGCAGATCCTGCCTCTTAAACCTGGTCAATTTCTTTGAAACAGTCACCAAGGCCATTGACGAGGGGAAGGTGGTCCACACAGCCTACCTGGACCTCGCAAAAGCCTTCGATACAATACCCCACTCGGGCATTATAGATAAGCTCACCAGCTTAAATATAAACCCCTATGTCACTAGATGGGTTGCAAACTGGCTCAAGGACAGAACCCACATGGTTAGAATTGCTGGAGCTATGTCAGACTCCAAACCAGTTACAAGTGGCGTCCCACAAGGCTCAGTCCTGGGACCTCTCTTGTTTGGTATATATTTCTCGGAGGTACAGGCCAACACGGAAGGGCTGTGGCTGAACAAGTTCGCAAATGACTGCAAACTAGGCACCATAATCGACTCTCCAGCCTACACAAGCATCCTCCAAAAGGGCCTCATAGAAACAGACAACTGGTGCCGGAGCCATGGCCTCAAGCTAAACGCCAAAAAGTGTATAGTCATCCCCTTTGGCAAAAACAAAGTGCCCACAAATTACCACATAGGTGGTAATCCATTAAGTACGGAAGAAGTAATTAGGGACCTGGGGACCCAAGTTGATAGCAAACATTTTATATAGCCCACCTAATCATGAAGGGATTCACATCTAGATCAGGAGAGGTCATCGTGCCTCTTTACTCATCCCTCATCAGGCCCATAATTGAGTACAATGCCCCTTTTGGTATGTACCTTACCAGACACCTGCAGCAACTGGAAAGACCCCAAAAGTACCTCACCAAGAGGATCAAAGGGCTCAAACAGATGCCATATGCTTCCCGGTTAAAGAAACACCAGCTCTGCTCAGTGGCATGCCGCCTGCTCAGAGGCGATCTGTGCCTGACGTATCCAACCCGGAATTAATGGACGTGCTGCACCTCAGAAAATCCAAATCCCATCGAGCTATGCGCTCGAGAGACTTGAACCTCAGCACTGAAATAAATAGGACATGCTGGAGGGACAGATTCATAACCCAGAGGCTCCCTTCACTCTGGAATAAAATCCCAGTCCAGGTTAGGCAGAGTCCCTCATTGACTCTCTTCAAGAGGAATCTTGATGAGTGGATGGGAGATCGTAGGTTTACCCCGGGTATCACTTCTGTGTCACTGTTAGACAGAGGCACAGTATACTAACCTCGAAAAAGGACATAGCAAAATTCATTTAAAATGGGTGGCGAAAGCCAAACACACTCTGGCTAGGCTTATAAATGCCCTAGGGCAGATAGCCTAGTATGAACCTATGAACCTATATGCACAGTGATATGGAGAATTGGCAAACAATTCTTTTTGTGGGGGTATTAAATGAATGGTTAAGGAAAGGTATAACAGATAAACAGATTTGTATGGGAATTATGAAATTTATATGAAAAAAGAGATAAAGATGATAAAAAAAATGTGGAGACCAATAGTATTCAATAATACAGATTATAAGATATTTATGAGAATAATAACTAAAAGACTAACAAATAGATAAGATGCTTGAACAAACAATATTTGGCAGAAAAAGGGAAAGGAAGTCAAGAATTATTATGGATAGTAAAACAAATAGATGATATTGTGAATAAAAAAGGTAGAAGCTAAAATTATGGTAGGAGATCTAAGTAAGGTGTTTGATAAAACACAATATGAAGCTTTATGGGACATATAACATAAGTGATACAATAGTTAAAGTAATTAAGTTTGTATATGAAAGAAATAATAACATAAGAATAATTTTGAATGGATGGCTAAGTGAAGAAGTCAAAATAGGATGTGGAATAAAACAGGGATGCCCAGGGAGTAGTATCATATTTGCTTTAGTTATGAATGTAATTGTTAAAGTAAATACAACAATAAATATGATAGGATATAAGATAAAGGAAGAAATATGATTGCCAGTAATATGTACATATGCAGATGATATAGTACTAGTCAAAAAAATAAAGTAGGGATGGATGAGACAATCAAAAAGATAATGAAAGAGTTAAAGACAATTAGCTTAGGTACAAATAAAGGAAAACGTAAAGGTTTTGGATTCAATGGAAATATAGGAGATATACAATTTAATAGAGAGACTATAAGTATATTAGAAATAGTTTTCGAAAAACTAAATATATCAGAAGACAGTGGGATAAAGTTTTTCAGGAAATAAGAGACATGCGTATTCTGGAAGTCATATAAGGTATCATACAAGAAAAAAGTCTATCTAATAAATTCAGTTTTATTAGGTAAGTTAGCATATGTAGCAAGTATGATTTGCTGTCAAAATTTCGAATGGCATTCTTTCGAACTGGGATAGTCGAAAGGCTATTTTCTAGTTCACAGAAGACCGAACCAAAAATGGTCGACACCACAACAGCGAATGCTGTTGTGAGGTCGACATTCTGCTTGGAGATCACAGTACAGTGGGGATCAGGAAATGTACCCATTTCCACACTGTAGTGCGACCTCTGAGTTTGTATATATAATGAGCAGGGGGTGTAGAGTACGCAACCCTCCACATGGGGGGTGCATGGGGGGTTTGTCCTTCTGCAGTACATTAGTTGCACATGGCTGGTAGGCAGGGTACGCTTGGTAATGTCAAGTATGTCAAATGATGATATGTCAACCTTACTGGTTTCGTTCATTTGCATGAATGGTGTTTTTATTTTCATTTTTATTTTTCGCGAATGTGCACATTCAGTGAAATGCATTTGAAAAACATGATAGTAAACCAGCTGGGACATATATGATACCGACTAATTATGAAAACGAGATAATGTCTATAATATTTTCATTAATATGGGGATCCAGACTGAATCCAGTGAGAAGGGGAATTTTATATGTAAATGAAGAAGAAGGAGGGTTAGGGTTAATAAACCTAATTGTTCATACAGCTTCATTGAATCTGTATAAAGCCTTAACAAGTAACAAAAAAAGAATAATAATCTGATAGAATACATTTTGTATGATAAATGTAAGTGTTTTGAAGAAAAATGGAGCTAGGGAAAAGAATGAAAAATTATATGAATGAAGAAATAAAGGAGTATCAAAACAAAATATTCTCATGGAAGTTAAAAGTGAATATAGCTGAAAAAATAGGAAAGAATGGTATTTAAACATTATGAAAGAACACATATTTTATCTTTCCATTGAAACATTTAGAGACAAAAAAGAAGAAAGCTATTAAAATGAGATTCATGTGATGTAATATATATATATATATATATATATATATATATATATATATATATGTGTGTGTGTGTGTGTGTGTGTGTGTGTATATGTATATATGTAATATGTATATATATGCAAAGTTTTTTTGTGGAGATTATCAACAGGTAAATTATTCATTGTGGAGAACTTGAAACAACAGGACATGTTTTTTTAAATGTATTAGAGTAAAGAATGTATGGGAAGAAATTTGTTAAAAATAAAATGTTGAATAGCTTGGAAAAGGTAGACCATATAAACATGGATATGTTGGAATATGGATATTATTATAAGATAAGACAAAAAGAAGTGAAGAAAATCAACAGAATACTATTTTATATGTTATGGACATTATGGATGGAAAGACTTAATGAAGTTAAATTTATTGGAAAATGGATATTAGCAGAAATTCTAATGAAAATACATTATTGGCTTTGAAAAAAGGGTGGGGGTGCTTATAATAAAATTGTTTAATAATGTATAAAAGTGTAGATATAAATAATTGTAAATAATATATGCAATATCAGTTATGTAAATAATGTATATAAGTAATGCTTATCAATAAAGAACTCCTACTCGCTACCACACTTGTGGTCCATAAGTCTGACAAGTGTATATATGTACGTTCCATTCCCGGCATGGTGGCAGCTGGGAGAATGACACAATATGGGTGCTAGAAAACAAGAAGCTGAGGTGAATGAGATTTAATTGGAGAAAGTAATGGAACAAGTTGTGCTAGGTTTGGAGGATTTATTCCAGAAGGAGCTGTTTAGTAGCTTGAGGGGGAAAAAGTGGTTGCAAGCAGGAGTTATAGTTACAACCCTCCAGTTGGGAGGGTTGGAGGATGATTTATTGGTAGACGTGACAGAGGAAAATGAACTGGAGAGTCGAAATGACTTATCGTGGGGAGAAGTAATGGGAACAAATTTGAAATGAGGAGGCAGAAGAAATAAATAAAAAGTCATCCACAGAAGTAGTGAAGGAGAAGAAAGAAGAGAAAAGGGAGAATATAATAGCCAAGGAATCAGGAAGATAGAACTTTGCTGTATGTATACAAAGTAAATAAGATAATGAGTTGGGTATGAAGATGGGAGAGAGTGATTGTGCCTTTAGGAATAAAGGCTCAAGAGGTAGATGCATTTTTTTGATTAAAAAATGAGACATATTGTGACATTTTCTTTGAAACTGCTGCAGGACTATTGACTTTTTTGGGAGAATATGAAAAAAGATACATATCCATGGAATAAATATACTGTTAAGACATTTTATTGTGAAACACAAAAGAAAGTTAATATTCAGTTTTGAACAGAGACTGACAGAGAAACTGTTAAGAAATAATTTATTACATAACTTTTGTAAAGAGGTTAAAAGCATTTCAAAAGTATTGGATAACAGAGGATTATGAAGTGGGGTTTGGGATTTAAATGTTATATTGAAAATAGACAATGACAGAATTATACATATTCCTTGTATGGTTAATGTTGAAGGAAATAGAACTGTTGTAAGATATTGGGGGTAACTGAAAACATGTATTTTTGGGGGCAACTAAAAACATGCATTTTTGTGGAAAAGAAGATAATTTTGTGCCAGTTGTGATAAAAAGAAATGTTTTGTATGTGGGGGATATAAACATGATGCAACAAGTTGGGAATGTAATTAATAATGAAGAGAGTAAGGAGTCAAAGCCATATGAAGAGGAACAGACTGAATGTGTAGCAAAGATAAATATTGAAACACAGGAGTAGAAGCAAAAGGAAGTCAATTAGAACTTGAGTCAGATACTGTGATGAGGGGGATGTTCATTGGAAAGTAGTTAAAAGAATAACTCTATTGTAAAAAGAGAAAAGGATAGGAAAAGAAAATTCCAGGGTTTAGGATTAAAATTGAAAAAGAAATGAAATGGATACATAATTTCATACAGACTGATGAGAATGTGAATAGTATAAAAAGTTTAGTAAGAAGGGCTGGGATATTGGAGTGGTATAATAAATGTGAAGTAGATATTATTTTTGAGATTTAACAAAGAAAGAATGATTACAAACAGAAAATTTATGGAGGAGGGGTATAATTTGGAACTTGAGAGAAGTAACTTATTTAGGAATAGCAGTGTTATGTAATACAGCTTGTTGCCTTACAGCAAGAGGTTCTCCCATTCGATTCTCGGCTGGAGCGTCTTCTGTGTGGAGTCTGCATGTCCTGCCCAAGGTCGAATAGCGTTCGAAAGACATGCGTAGAATGGGCGTGCCTTCGTTGAAGGTTGGGCGTCGAGCTGGCACCTCGGCACCCGTAAAAACTCTACTGCCAATCATGAGCGGACCGGAGTTCCGCTGTGGCGACCCCTAACTGGGAAAAGCCAAAAGAAGGAGTGTTATGTAATACAGCAATTTCGAAATTAGACGTTACATTAGTTAGATAAAAACAATTACTCGTAGTAGATTCAAGATGGGAAAATAAAGTATATATAATTATATCAGTATATGTATCATATAAAGAGCGAGAGAAACTGTTTAAAGAGATATTTGATTCAGTAATAGTGATTTTAATTGTGATTTAAGTGATAAAAAGAAAAAAGATCAGACGAGAAAATGAGAGGTCATGAGATATGGAAATTTGTTATAATAGAATATAAATAATACAAGCATGTATAGGAGAGGCGATGGTGGGTGCTGCGATAGCATTGTCACCTCGCAGTAAGACGCTGTCCGGTTCGATTCTCAGCTAGAGTGTCTTCTGCGTGTAGACATGCGTGAATGGGCGTACCTGCGTTGAAGGTTGTGCGTCAGGGATGGTAACTCGGCACGTAAAACTCAACTACCAATTATTAGCGGAGCGGAGTTTCTGCTGTGGCGACCCCTAAACGGGAAAAGCTGAAAAGACACAACAACAACGTATAGGAGAGGAAATGTTAAGACAGAGTGACTATTTTTTATTTTCTAAAAGTATAAAGATAATTGTAGAAGAAGCAGTATAAACAGGGTTTTCAGATCACATAGCAATATGGATAGAAATTAAAGAAAATAACACATAACATTTGAGAAAGGAATTCGAAGGATAAATGAGAAAGTGGGGAAAGAAAAAGGAAAAGGTAACATGTCAGTTATAGAAAAAATCATATAACTAAGAAGATACAATAATTGGACAGAATGGTTGTTAATATCTACAAAGAAATATAAACTAGATTATTTACAATTGGAATGTGAATTAAGACAAAATAAAAACAAGAATCTATATGGAAATGCAAAATAAAGCATTACAATGTTTGGAAAAAAATAGAATGAATATGATGAAAAACAAGAAGAAATATATAAAAGAAACCAAGAGAAAATAAAGGGATTGCTGTATATAAAAAGATAATTATGCAAGGAAGAGGTTTTTCCTTATTTAAGCACAATAGTATAAGAAGAAAGTGGCATAACAAGGGGGACGAGAAATGAAAAAGGGGAAGTGGAAAAACAACAAAGTAGAATTAAGGAGATTGTAGAACAGTATGTTAAAGATATGGTGAGGAATAGAGAATTAAAACACTGAAAATTATTGGAATGTTAATCAGTTTTCTAAATAAATGATTAAAGATATGGATAAACAGATTACCATAATGGCATTAGGTATGGTAATGAAGAAAGTAAATCGCAATTCTGCAGCAGGTTTAGATGGCATAGGTTATGTTATGCATAAGACTTTGGAACTATGGCAAAAAGAAAATTCCGTATATATATTTAACGAATGGTTAAAATATAGTATTTGTCATACACAGATATGTAGTGGTATTATGTAGTTTACATGGAAGAAAGAAGAGAAGGTTGAAATGACTAATTGGAGACAGGTTGTATTAAATAATATTGACTATAAAACATTTATGAAAATAATACAAATAAGAATAAGGAAAAAGATACATTAGGTGTTAGTGGATAGTATTTATGGAATTAAAGGAAAAGAGTGTCAGAATGTATCAGTGATTGTTAGAGAAATGATAGATGACATTGAAGTAGAAATTAATAGAGCAAAAGTATTGGTTGGGGATATAAATAAGGCATCGGATATAAATAAGGCATCTGATATGATAGATCATGATATATAATGGAAAATCATGGAAGTATATAATTTTAGCAAACAGATACAGAATCTGATTAAATCAGTGTATATAAATAGTAAAATAAGAGTTCTGACAAATGGTTGGTTAAGTGAAAAGATAGCGATGAATAAGGGTTTAAAGCAAGGATGCCCAGTGAGTAGTAATTTATTTGTAATACTTATAAATTGTATAGTAAAAAATAAATAAATGAAAGGAAAAAAAGTGTGGCATATACGGAGAAATGGTATTGTATATCCAGTTATTATGTTTTATGAATATAATATCATTCTTCTGACTAAGGAAAGTAAAATGATGGAACAAGTGATTTTTAGCGTAAATAATAACTTATCAGATATAGGAATGTCATTAAATAGAGTAAAAAGTAAGAGATTTGGATCAGAAGACAAGTTGAAAGGAACTCTATGGGGAATAAAAGAAGTAATTGGTTTTAGGAATAACATTTGATACATTGAGTGTGGGTAAAGAACAATGCCTTTATAATTTTATAAAAATGAAGAGACATTAGTTTTAGAAGTTATTGTGTAAACCCATGGAAACATTTGACGAAAGAAAAAAAAATAGAAGCTATAAAACAGAAATAAATGATGTACGACAAATGTGGAATGTCAAGATTTTGTATGGAGATTACAAATCAATAGACCGACAGTGAAGGGAAATATGCCTTATAAAAAAGTAAATGAAAGGATGTGTCTTTGTGTGGTGAATTAGAAACAGCAGATCATGCTTTTCTGATGTGTAGAAGAGTAACAAAACCGGGGAAAAATAATAGAGAAAAATATTTGAATTAAATAGTGGATTATAAACAGTTAAATATGGATATTATTGAATATAGATTTTATGAGGGTATAAGGAATGTGTTAAAGATTTAGACAAGAAATTGTTTTGTATTATATGGACTATTTGGAATGAAAGATTGAATGAAATTATGTTTAATGGAAATTAGGTATTAACAAATACGGTATGAAAAATTAAGTGGTGGTTGTGGAAAAAAGGAGTGGAGGTCCATATGTATGTGATATGGAAAGTTTGAATAGGATGAAGGAATGGAAACCTGGTGTAAATCTTTCTAAATATGTAGGTATGTGAATATGTCAACTTGTATATATTTCTAAACAATAATAGACCCCTACTCGTTTTGATAGCTGCAATGGGATTGCTTACATCCACCTGAGCTACCACCAGCTCAAATAGATGTGGGAACCATAGTTTAACACCTCACCTGAAGGACCACCCACTCAGGAGTACAGCACTCCTTTATGCTGCACTGCAGTGTATCAGTAATCTAATAACCTGGGGTAGGAATAGAACCCACTGCATTTGGGGGTTTCAGCATCAAGGGGAAAATATGCTACCTGTTGAGCCACTGACACTGCAACGTTATAGAGAATTTAAAAGGTTGAGATATTCAGTATTGTTAGAGAAACAAGGACTGGTACTTAAGAGTAAGTTGTGATTTGAGAATAGTTTCATATGGTTTATGTTCAGACTTATTATGAGGGGTTGAATGTCTGTCTTGTGTGTGTGTTTTTCTGCTATGTTCCACACATAAGGATGGAAGTCATCCCATGTACAAGAACAAAGACATGAGAATGGCTCTTCAGTTATTAGTACCTTACTACAATTTCATGTTCTGTGGACTTTTGAGTTAAGGTGCTCTTCTGAGATTGTAGCTAAAAAATGTTTACTTCATTTCTCTAATAATATGTGATCTGATATTTTTTTTCATTCATTCCTCAACTGATTGGTTCAGATCTGACTCAGCCACTTCTACCAGATCATCTGATCCTAGAACTCTGAGCTCCTCTTGTTACCCATAACTCCCCACCAACCTAATGTACCTCAGATCTCGTTTGACTCCATTAGGTATCAGACACAGATTCCTTAGCTCTCGAACATTGTTTGGATATTATCCATCTTCGACTTGTGTCATGAGTTTAAGTTTCCTTGTACCTTTCTTCTTCTTCCCACCCGTGATCTTGGGAATTAGTTTATTCTTTACTTGTTTTAGCTACCGATTTTTGGTACTTCTCTCTGTACCATTGTTGGTATCTTTCTGTACTCCTCAAGTAATTCTACTATTGTTGGTAGTTTTTCTCTCTTTGTTTCTTTGTTTTTTTTTTCGTCTTTCTTTCTTATTTATTCAGTTTTAAAAAAATCTTCATAGCTTTTTAAAGTAGTTTTTGCTTTTTTCACCAGGCTAGCAGAGTTAGTTGTTGCTTCTCTGCACTTTGTTGTGTGTGGAGTTGTTTTTGCCTATATGTTGGGCAAACCCTCTTGGTTAAAAAAAATGTGTTTCCTATGGGCACAAGCTTCCCAACTCGTATGCTCACAGGGAATGCATATACTGTCTGGGTCCTGCACACCTTGAAGTGGACTGTGCAATTGCTCCAGTTTTAACACCAGAGCCTCAACAAATTGCAGGAATAAAATAGTTCAGCAAGGTCTTTTGTCTTCTACTTCTACAAGTCAATCAAAAGTAAGGCTGATACTTGTCTAAAGAAAAGCAGTCCCAAAAAGGGTCCCCACACCGATCTTTGGCACTGACATCAACTTCTTCAGTGGAGTCTCCTGCTAAACCGCATACAAAGGTAGATCTGTTGATCTTGGATCTGACGGTTCAAAAACCAAGGTCCCATCAGATCCTGTCTACGCTGCTTTTGTTGGATCTGATTCCATACAAGCTGCCTTCTCCCTTCCTAGAGGGGCCACCTCAAAGACACTCTAGGCCTCCTTCTACATCGTCTTCTATTAGATCCTCCAGAAGTCTTTCAGAAGCAGATGTGGACAAGATGATGAAGATGCTCCTCAAAGCACAGATACAGACAGGGTTCTCCCAACTCCAACCCCAGCTGGGCCTGTGAGCTGACATCTGTCCACTTCCCCGCTAGTATTTTCTTCTCTGATCCGACCTTCTGTTTCAGAGCCTTCGGATTTGAGATCCCTGGAGGTATCTATTTCAGATCCAAAGACTATTTGTTCTTTGACTTCTGTGGTTTCATTAAGCCAACTGGCACCGAGTATCTCAGAGTAAATGCATTGGTGCCATAACCAGGGGTTTGCATTTAACTCCAAAACTTTTGGAGCCATCTATTCCCCTTGGAACCTCAGCACTGGATAACTTAGGTCTGACTCCCTCGGGAAGAGTGCTGATGTTCATCGTGTTTCACTGTTGCAGTCATGACTGTAGGGTTCTCCCCTGCCGGCAGGCAGTCCTCGGTCGGCCAGAATCCCAAAGTCTGGGTCCGGCGTCAGCTGTTCAGCCATGCTCCCTGACGTCAGAGCGCCAGGAGTACAAAGCTGACAGCCGATGCCATGTTCTCCAGTCTTTCTTGCCGTGCGGTGATAGCAGTTCGCAAGTGCCGGTCGGCTGACTCCTGACAATTTTTGTAATCAAACTTCAGTCCGAAGACTTTCTTCTCCTACTCAAAGCTAAGTACCCCATTGGAGAAACTTTTTTCTTGCTCCAGTTCGATGTCAGAAAAAGATAATAACTGTATTTCATGTGGGAAGCAAATACCTCATAAGGATTTTCATTCTTACTGTATTCCTTGCTTAGGCCCTGACCACGACGTAGCTAGTTGTCTGTTTTGTGCTAGATTCAATCAACGTACTATCAAACAAAGGTACGATTTTGCATTTCATTACTACGGTAGGCGTTTTAATTACAAAATGTCATCGGATACAGTTCCGGCTACCGGAGTTCACAAACGATGCAAGGACAAAGACAGGCCTCCGAGGTCCAAATCAGACGATATCGCAAAAGTGGAGCCAGCTTCAGGTTCGGCCGTCGTCAGTGAGGCGCTTTTGCAGCCCCTGTCGTCGGCCATTTCGGAACCGATAGCCGAAACGGACTCCCACGAGAAGCCAACTAGGCCTTTGAATATTTCAGTTGGACCTTCGGACAATGCTCCTTCGGATGGGTCCGGAGCCGCTGTGCAGGTACCGGCTTCTGAAGGGGTTTTCAGGCCTACTCAGCTTCTTATAAAGGCAAAGACTCGTTCCAAATGAAAGACTGCAACCCAGGCCTCTTCTGATCCGGCTCCCAAGTCTCAGAAACAGTTACTTAAAATGGCGGAGGACTTACCTACTATGATTAGGGGTTCACATCCCCCGCCAGATAAAAGGCCAAGACAGGAAGTTTATTATGACTCCTCTGATCAGGCTTCTGTTTCTTCTTCTGACCAGGAATATTCTTTCCCTCCTTATGAGGATTCTGATGCTGAGGAATCCATTCCTTCAGCTTCTCCCCCCTGAGGATTTCTCTTTTGGGGAAACTTTGCATGAAATGAGGGAACATTTCCACTGGGAAGGACAGGAGTACTCGGAATCTAAGAAAAGACTAAGGGATTTTCTTCTTCTTCCCCAACATAGGCCCCTGGCTATTCCTCCTATTTTGGATATTGTGGATGATGCTTTTTCGGAGGCTAACTTAACTCCTGACTCTTTTCCTCCATCTCCTGTTAAGCCAGACAGATACTATAGGGTTCCTGATTCCCACCAGTTTTTATTCAAGAACCCTACTGCTGACCCTGAAACCATTTCTCAGGGTCCTAAGGGCGTCAAGGCCGCTTCTGCTAAAAACCCCATTCCCACTGAGAAGAATTCCAGATCTTTAGAAAGATGGGGCAAAAAAGTGTACACTTCTGCTACTTTATCTATTAGGGCTTTAAACTGTCAGTTTCATATGCTGAAATACCAGCAATTTCTCATGTCTGTTTTAAAGCAAAAGCTAACTTCCATTTCCGCCGGTGCAGATGATAAGGAACTACATGACTTACTGCATGCCACTGAACAAGTTGGGAAGCATGGTTTACACTGTGGATTTGATGCCTTGGAGGCTTCTTGTAGGGCTGCTGCCTCTGGCACAGTAATTAGAAGGCATGCATGGTTAAAGGAACAAAATTTGCCAGATCAGGTAAAGGCTAAATTATTGGATGCTCCTGTTCAGCATAATGTTTTATTTGGATCTAAAGCTGAAGAAGACGTGATTAAAAAGATGGCGGACAAGGCAAAGTCCATGCAAACAGTTAAAGATTTCTTACAAGTACAGCCACCCAGATTTAGCAGGAATTGGCCTACAAAAAATTGGTCCTTTCCCAATTCAGACAGGCCTCAGAGGGGAAGATATAGACGCCCCCGAGGCAGGCCTCAAACGCAAGCCTGTTATAGACCAAGACAGTGGACTGCTTCCACCCCTAGGGGAGGAGAAGACAGGTCGCAAGCTCATAGAAAACAGACTCAATGACTCTCTCTGTTAGGCTGTAGGAACTTCTTGCCTGGAAGCCCCTCTCGGAGGAAAACTTTCTCTTTTTCATCTAAATTGGACTCTTATAACCCAAGACAAGTGGGTTCTGGATGTGGTTTCAAGAGGTTACAAATTCCATTTTCATACCCCACCAAGGCCAAGCGGATGGCCAGATCTTCCAAAACATCAATGGTCAGAGGCATTAAACCAGGTGGAAGCTCTCTTGGCTATGAAAGCTCTCTCTGTTCTGAGTCAGGCAGAAATAAGAACTGATTAATTAAGGACTCATTCATAAGACAGAAGAGGTCACTTAAGGTTAATCACTTGTTAACAGTGGGGGTGGAGCTAGGAACTAAAATTTCTATTTAAGGAGTAAACTAAAACATTTCAGAGCTTTACCAGAAAAGCTCATCCAGACTCTGCTACACTTTGCTGTGAAGGAAAGGTTAGTTTGCTTTTATTTTTTGTATTACTGTATTGCCTTTATATATTTTGAATACTGTAGTTTGTTTTCTTTACCTTGTGTTTTACTTTCATTCTGTTTTAACAGCATATTAAAACTTCAAAAGAGACCACAGCTCTCTCTCTGTTCTGAGTCAGGCAGAATTTTTTCCCGCCCTTCCACCCATTTAAGTTGTCTTGTTAAATACCACTGTCTTTCTAGTTGCCCGCCTCTTATCTGACCATATATATCATTTCTCTCTACTTTCACTGGCTTATGTGAGTAATCACAAAATCATCATTTTTGAAATCCCACCCCTTCAATTATTTAAATTTATTGGCCATCCTACAGTATTTCATAGTACCAAAATACAAAAGTGACCACCCCTTTCAATCCATCTTGCTGTTTTAAAAATAGTAACTCTCCACTAAACCTTAACTTTTTAAACAGGTAAAACTCAAGTTACCTGCTTTCACATCTAACTTCTCTAGTGCACACTGCAGAGTGCATTCTTTTCAGTCTTACCTTTAAGCACCCCTGTGACTAGCACTTTCTCTAATACCTGCTGGAAAGCACTAGGAAGCCTTAAACTCATACAAACACTGAACTCTCCTTGTTAACAAGGAGAAATTAATAGTAGGCACTAAGCAGCCTATAATTGCAAAGTACCTTACTAAGGAAACAGCTCCTATACTTTACAAAGAAAAAAAAAAGCCCCAAACCAGGCATGTCCAAGGGTCAGCTTCCGGTGATTTCTCCTGTCCAACTGGTGAATCTGGGCATACTGGGTCAATGCAGCAATTGCCTCATGTACACAGACAACCCTCTCCTCCTACCACCCAACACTACAACCTGTGAGAGATGCACTTACATAGCCAAAATGGAAGCAAAGCTCTCTCCACCCAAGATTGTGATAAACAGTCAAGAGGAGAAGGTTAACACCCACACTACCCCTCAAGCAACACATAGCCCTTCTAAACCCGCACCACTAACACCCACATATAGCAACACTAAATCCACATATGCAGAGGCCCTTAACTGTAACCTGCCCAAGCAACAAAGACCTCTGAAGCTGAAACGCAAACAAACACCAATCACAACCAATGTGTCACATAGTTCACAACACCAGTGTGCCACCCAGCAACAGCCCCTAAGGCAAGACAATGTACCTAACACTTTAGTCATAGGTGACTCTATAGTCCGGCACACTGATGTCCCTCTCACCAGGTTGAATAAGGAGAAAATTACAGTCAGCTGCCTGTCGGGTGCCAGGATCCGCCACATAACGCATGCACTCAAGTCACTCCACAACAAGTACAAATATGACTCTGTCATTGTCCATGTTGGAGTGAATGACTTGAGACGTACCTCCCTGGACTACACGAAAAGAGACATGGAAGAGCTCTCGGATCATGTGGCCCAGGCAGGTATGACCCTAGCCCTGAGTAGCATCCTGCCTTCGCCCAGAATGATACCACAATATAAGGATAAAATGATTGACTTCAACAATTGGCTAAGCTTATGTTGTCATTCAAAGGGGGTCCAGTATCTGTCTGCCTGGGATGACATGATTGACAGACCACGATGCTTTGCCAGAGATGGTCTGCACCTGTCGCCCCTGGGATTCAGGTTACTGGCTAAGGCTCTTGCCACCCCTATAGTGCCTTTTTTAGGCAAACTTCAAAGGACAAAACCACCACCGTAACAGGTACAAGCATGCAAAATCTGAAGGTAATGCTACTCAATGCTAGAAGTCTAAACCTCAAAATGCCCTCTCTCGAGGCACTCCTAAAAATGGAGAACATCGATATCTGTGCAGTAACTGAGACCTGGTTCAAGGCTCCAGAGAGCACCCCTGCAATACCAGGCTACAACTCTTACCACACTTTTCGGCCACCAAACCAGGACCGAAACACTAAAGGTGGAGGAGTGTCAATATTCACCAATGATATTCACACCACCAGGCTAGTTGGCCAACACAATGTGTCTGAAATTCTCCAAGTGCAACTAACACTAGGTAAGACTGCAATCCAAATTGTAGCTTGCTACAGATCCCCCACCATACCCCAAGATTCTCACTACACCTTTCTAAACATACTGGAAAATATTAAGATAGAACCAAACACCCTAATACTGGGTGATTTTAACTACCCTGCCATTAACTGGGAGAACTACTCATGTCCCAACACCTTTGCGCAACGGTTCTTGGAATTCATAAATTCCAACGCCCTGGATCAATTAATCCATAGTCCCACCAGGGGCTCCAATATCCTAGACCTGGTCATTACCAACATGGGAAATCAATGCTCCATACCTATGGTCACCCCCTCGTTAGTCAGGTCTGACCATAAGCTAATCACCCTTAACATCCACATCCCACCCCCACCCACCCCCAGTAAAGAAACCACCATAAAAAGCTTTTCCAAAGCCAACTTCATGCTACTCAAGTCAGAAGTGACAAACTTCATGACACCCATGCAGACGGGAACTGAAAGTTCAACTGCTGAATCCTACACTAAGGCACTGTACGAGCACATCCACTCATGCATGAATCGTGCCATCCCAAATAGAACCAAAATGCTCTCATCCAAAAAAAGGAAGCCAATCTGGTGGTCCCTGCCATAAACAAACTTTACAACAAAAGGAAGAAACTTTTGCAGAAAAGAGGAAAATCCCAGGATGCAAAAACTCCTTACTAGCCTCAGTAAGAAACTGAGATGTCTCATAAAATCCTCCAAAGCTAGTTACGAAAATAAAATTGCCAAAGATTCCAAAGACAACCACAAAGCATTCTATAACTATGTCAAGAATCTAAATGGCAATGCTCAGATCTGCTCTGAGCTAAAACAGAATGGCATTAAATATACTGATCCGAAGGATATTGCCAATATCTTGGCAGATCGATTCAGTGCCAACTTCACCCCCCTCTCACCCCCTAAATGGCCTATCTCAATACCGGAAGATTGCCAAATTCCAGTAATAACGGCCACACAGGTACAAAACGCACTCTCTAAAGCCAAGAATACAGCATCCATGGGACCAGATGACATCCCGGGCTGTGTACTACATGAACTACAATATGAACTGGCACCTCACCTAAGTGTCATGCTTAATCATAGCTTCACCTCAGGTTTCGTGCCCACTGAGTGGCGCAGAGCTATAGTTATCCCAATCCACAAGGGGGGATCCACCTTGGATCCCGGACACTACCGTCCCATCAGTCTGACAAGCCTTATCTGCAAGCCATGGATCGTATTATCACGGAACTTATAAACAAAGACATTGGCAACCTTCAAACACTGGACCCCACCCAGTTTGGGTTTGTGAAGGGCCGATCTTGTCTCCTGAACCTGATTGACTTCTTTGAATCAGTCTCCAGAGCCATGGACAAGGGTAAGGTGGTCCACACAGCCTATCTAGACCTTGCCAAGGCCTTTGACACCATCCCCCACTCTGGAATCATAGATAAACTTACTAAGTTGGGCATTAATCCCTATTTCACCCAATGGGTTTCTAAATGGCTTACTGATAGAAACCACACTGTAAAAGTAGCCGACTCCAAATCCAACTCCAGACAAGTGACAAGTGGAGTACCTCAGGGTTCAGTCCTGGGGCTGCTCTTGTTTGGCATCTACTTCTCTGAAGTACAGGTCAACACTCAGGGACTCTGGCTAACAAAGTTTGCAGATGACTGCAAACTGGGAGCCATTATTGAATCCCCAAATGATATGGATACTCTACAAAAGTCCTCAGAAATACCTCACTAAAAGAATCACAGGCCTAAAGCAGATGCCCTACGCTGACCGCCTTAAAAAACTCCAGCTATACTCTGTCGCATATCGTCTGCTCAGAGGCGATCTCTGCTTAACATACAAGGCCATGTCAAACCCAGAGCTGTTGGACATGCTACACTTAAAGAAATCCCAATCCCTCAGAGCTACACGCTCCAGTGATCTAAACCTTGTCATCACAATAAACAAAACATGCTGGAGGGATAGGTTCCTGACCCAGAGACTCCCCAGACTCTGGAACAGATTGCCCATACATGTCAAGCAGAGTGCCTCTTTGGACCTCTTCAAGAGGAACCTTGATGATTGGATGGGAGAAAGGAAATTCACCCCAGGGATCACGTCATTCGCCCTGCTAGACAGGGGTCCAGGAAAGTAAATAATATGGGAAGAAATAGCCAGGGAATTGTTATGGCTAGGCTTGTATAGGCCCTAGGGCTGATAGCCTAGTACCAACCTATGAACCTATGAACTAGTTCCACTTTCAGAGATGGGACAAGGTTTTTACTCAAGGCTCTTTCTAGTCCCCAGGAAACAAAATTCATGGAGACCCATTCTGGATCTGTCAGTCTTGAACACTTTTCTAGAGATACCAAAATTCAAGATGCTTACTCTACAGCAGCTACTACCAATGCTGACCAAAAATGCATGGATGGTAACTTTGGATTTAAAAGAAGCATATTTACACATCCCCATCAGACAGGAATGCAGAAAATACCTCAGGTTCAAGGCAGGATCGAGGCACTACCAATTCTCTGCGCTGCCCTTTGGATTGTCTACTGCGCCCAGGGTCTTTACCAAGTGCCTGGCTCCAGTAGTAGCTTATTGCAGACTCAAGGGAATTCAAATTTACCCTTATCTAGGCAACTGCCTTATTCAGGCAGACAGCAAGGATGTCTTACTCCAGCATCTACAGTTTGTTCAGAATCTTCTCAAGTTCCTGGGATTCACTGTAAACATAAAAAAGTCAAATTTGACACCCTCACAACAGATAATTTTTCTGGGCGCTTCTCTAAACACAACAACCCAGGTGGCATTTCTGACATACGAAAAACAGTTACAGCTGGCTTCAACTTTCAAAACCTTGGCAACTACAACTCAGCTATCTGCAAGGAGATTCCTGTAGGCTCTGGGTTACATGGCCTCCTGCATCCTTCTCTTACCATATGCAAGACTACATATGAGGAAAATACAGTGGTACCTAAAAAGTGTATGGTCTCAGCATTGCCACAGCCTAGACATACTCATCTCCGTCCTGCCTTGTCTTCAAAACAAATTCCTTTGGTGGTCCAAGGCATGTGCTCTAAACAAAGGAAAACCCTTCTATCTGCCTCCTGCCACTCAGATTCTAACCACGGACGCCTCAGATTATGCATGGGGGGCCCATTTTCGGGGCAACTGTCTGCAGGGCCTTTGGACAAAGGATCAGAAGCACCTGCATATCAATTTAAAGGAATGTTAGCCATTCAGAAAGCTCTATTGACCTTCAGGAATTTTCTACAACCAGGACAACTACTGATACGGACAGACAACACCACAGTTATGTTGTACATAAACAAGCAAGGGGGAATCTCACTCCTACCCCCTTTGCAGACTAGCCATGGATCTTTGGAACACAACCCTAGCTTGCAATCTGGACCTTCAAGCACAGTTTCTACCAGGGCAACAAAACTTCCTGGCAGACAGTCTGAGCAGAAACCTTTCGGATCCGCACGAATGGATGTTGGACTCCGGAATATTCAAGATGATTACAGCAGTCTGGGGATGTCCTCACATAGACCTTTTTGCATCCCACCTCAATCATCAACTACAAATTTTTTGCACCAGGACTTTCCACAATCAAGCTTGGAAAGTGGATGCTCTATCATTCAGTTGGAGAAACCTCTCGGGATATGCCTTTCCGCCGCTTCCTCTTCTTCCACGGGTATTACTAAAGATCAAGCAGGACAAGCCCAAGATGATAATCTTGCTGGCCCCAAATTGGCTTTGACAGTTTTGGTACCCAACAGTAAGAAACCTTTGTCTAGAGCCACCCTGGGTTTTACCACAGATTCCGAACCTTCTGTCCCAACACCAGGGTCAGATTCTTCACTCCCATGTCAAAACTCTCAGCCTGGCGGCCTGGTTAATCCAGGATCTTTGATTCATTCTCTCCTACCCAAGCAGGTTATGGATGTCATTTTAGAAGCCAGACGTCCTAGCACTAGAAAATCTTATGCAGGAAAATGGAAAAGATTTTGTTCCTGGATGCAGGCTCAGGATTCTGATCCTCTTATTCCTAACATTCCTCAGATTTTACTTTACCTGTCAGACCTCTTACATAAGGGTCTCTCTTTCTCTTCCATTAAGATACACGCCTCTGCTATTTCTGCTCATTATAATACAGACCCTCCTATCTTTTCCCACCAGCTCATGAGACAATTTCTCAGAGGAGCTAAGAACTTAAGGCCTCCTAGATCTCCTCCCATTCCTGCTTGGGATCTCAACTATGTTTTGGAAAAGCTCACCTTACCTCCTTTTGAGCCTGCTGCCTCATCTGACATCAAGTTTTTATCTTGGAAGACAGCCATCCTTTTAGTTCTGACCTCTGCCAGGAGGGTTTCAGAGTTACAAGCTCTTATGGCTGTGGAACCTTATATTAGTTTTCATCAGGACAGGGTATCTTTAAGGACTAATCCTACTTTCATGCCTAAGGTGGTTTCCAAAGTGGCTTTAAATCAAACTATTCACTTGCCAACTTTTTTCCCCACTCCTCAAAATAAAGGGGAAAGGATCTTACATTCCTTGGATGTACACAGACAACTACGTTTTTACCTGACAGAACCAAGGACATCAGGAAATCAGAGCAATTATTTGTTTCTTATGCTTCAAGTTCCCAAGGTAAAGCCATTTCAAAACAGACCATTTCTAAATGGATTGCTCATGGAATCAGATTTTGCTGTGAACACCATGGAAAGCAAATCCCAGGGAGTATAAGGACTCACTCTACCAGAGCTGCTGCCACTTCAGCTGCCTTCCTCAGGGGAGTTCCTACCAAAGACATTTTGGAAGCTGCAACTTGGAGTTCAGTGCATACTTTTTCCAAGCACTACAATCTGCCTCTCTACTCTAAGTCAAGGGCAGGCTTTGCTTCTGCAGTCTTGCAGGGCCTTATAGCCGCCCCCTCTACTTTATAACCACCTCCCTTTCTTTCTGCTTTGGGATTCTACCCTACAGTCATGACTGCAACAGTGAAACACGATGAACATAGTACAGTTGTGTACACTTACCATAAATGTAGATGTTCGAGTGTCTTCACTGTTGCAGTCTGGGTTTCCCTCCCTCCTGTCCCCTCTTATTTATTCTTTTGTGTGGTTCCTTTTTTCACCCTTCTTCTGAGGTGTATTTGCAAAGGGCATGGGACCTTATTCATTTTGGAACTTCTGACATCTGGGACAAGAAAAATTGGAGAACATGGCGTCGGCTGTCAGCTTTGTACTCCTGGCGCTCTGATGTCATTGTGCATGGCTGAACAGCCGACGCCGGACCCAGACTTTGGGATTCTGGCCAACCGAGGACTGCCTGCCGGCAGGGGAGAACCCTACAGTCATGACTGCAACAGTGAAGACACTCGAACATCTACATTTATGGTAAGTGTACACAACTGTACTGTGGGCTTGCAGGAGCCGACGATCCAGGATGTTCCTACTTCAGGGCTGTCAACTTCTGTTTCCCATAGGCATTCTGCCTTTGAGATTGTGGAGAGGGTTTTCTCCGTGGCTAAAGAAGAGACATCCCTGCCCCCCTCTGATCAGACAACCCTGTCTGTTCTTTGCTCTTATCCTCGACCATCCCTTCCACTGGGAGAGCCAACCCTCTCCAGCCGGTCTATGAGGACATTATCTCTTCCGACACTTCCCCAGAACACCCCACTGTGGAAGTCCCTCAGAAGAGGAATTGTAAGAGGAGGCACTTAGATTCCCCTCGGGAATCTCTCACAGAGAACACTGATTTTGATGAGTGTGAGGAGTCTCACAGATCACCACCTGATGACGTCTCCTTTGGACACATCCTGGTGCTCCTGAAACAAAAAGGTGGTTGGTCTTCCAACAACCCATTCCAGGAGAAATCGATGTTCCTGGGCTTTCGGGTTTGGCCCATCTGCTTCTTGGGTGACACCCCCCCCCCCCCCATCAGAGAGCTCATTGATCTAGTTTCTCAGGAGGCATGAAAAGAGCCAGACATGGTGAGTCAATACCAAAAAGACAGGATAAAGTTCTAGCCCCCCCCCCCCTCCAAAGGCCGTGCTTACTGGAGTAAGGGAGTACCAGTTGATGTAATGATTGTGGCTGCAGCCACAAAGAAAGAACTGACAGAATAGAGTTCTTCTGTCTATCCCCTAATAGAGAGTCTAGGGCTTTAACAAATTTGAGAAGCTTGTGTATGATATGTTTCACCAACCTTTGTTCTCAGGTCACTGAATTACTTGGCACATTTTACGAGACTGCAAACAGATTTGATCAAGGAGCTTACCAAATATCTTTTTGGGTCCATGTCTTTCAAGGATGGAAAGAGAATCTCATTACAAATGGCCACCCTCCAATCCATCTTGAATGTGTCCATGAGGTTGATCTCCCATGTCGTAGAAGGTACTTTCACTAGCGGCAGGTTCAGGCATAGCCGTCAAAAGATGTGCCTGGATATTCTTATGTGATTTTGCAGAACCATTTGAGTCTTCATTTGTCAAGGCGGCTTTTGAAAGATATTCTTTGTTTGGCCCCATGGTTAAAGACTCTCTCTTCCGGTGAGAACAAGACGAGAAAACCCTGTCTACTGTGGGTGTACGATCTGATGTTGTCTCTTTCATTCCTCCTCACAGTTGGGTTATGGATCCAACTTGGCTGCATTTGTACAGACTAGGATCCAAGTCTCGAGCTCCTCCCACTTCCCATGATGCACTGTCCTCTGCCTAACCTCCTCAGATCTCATTTGCCACTAGCAGTGACAGACGTGATATTAGCTGTAGGATTTCTACATTTGTTTCCAGTCTTCTCAGATAAGTGCCCTTTTGTCTTTTTTCCTTCCCTTCCGTAGCAGTACAAGGTTAGAATATTTCCTTTCTTCTCCTTGTTCTGCTATTGGGCTTTGCCCTCACTTTTCTCTTCCCTCATTCTAGACGTTTTTTAGGCTTGTTTTTCCTTTGGTAGTTGTTGTTGTTTAGAAATAAAAATTGTTGTAGTCGCTCTCTTTTGTTCAGCTGTTTTTGATTATGTGTGTTGTACAGTGAGATAGTTGCCTTTGCTGTTATTCCTGTGTTGGTATTTATTTTTTTATTTTATTTATTTATTTTATTTGCAGTTGGTTTACCAGGATAGTCCATTGGGCTAAAAATAACCCGTTTTCAATGGAGTCCTGGGGAGAAAAGCTCCAAAACAATCTAGGTTACAGTAGGTTATTAATGATAATTATACAAATGTTAAAGGTTCAAGCAAATAATTTCAACTAGTACAGCAAACATTAGAAATAATACAGACTTGTGATGAAACTTACAGATGAAACAGACTAAAAAAAAAGGAATATTGCAAAGTAAATACTGAGAAGTCATTACAAATTAGGAAGCATAAACTTAAGAGGTGCAGCCTAGTGCATTCTTTACAAATACCATAGGAATAATAATAATAATGTGTGAGTTAGGGGAAAATGATCAAGAAAATTGCTGGAGTAAACAGGGGAAAGAAGGAAGATGGAAATTGCCAGTGTTGGTTATGTGGGGTGGGAGCTAGAGCATTTCCACTGGGATATTAGATGTGAATGAAGAGATTTTTTGAAAATAAAAAGGTTAGAGGTGGTGCGAATGAACGGTGGTAGGGAGTTCCAGAAGCGAGCTAGGCCATAGGATAGAAGATTTTTGCCTGGGGGATGAGCTGGTTTGTACACTTCTAATAGATTTTGATTGTTTGACTTTAATACTCTATCAGGTAGGTGCATTTTAAAGGCAGAAGAAAGGGAGGGACAAAGGGAGGGGTTGTGAATGAGCTTGTGTGCAAGAGTTAGTTGAGTATAGGTGAGATGATTGGGTAGTTCTAGCCATTTTAGTTTTTGTAGAGAGGAACAGCGGTGGGTGGAGGAGTTATGGCTGGTAGCGAACTTGGTGATTTTGTTGTAGCAAGAGGAAAGTTGTGTTTTTAGGGAGGACTGTAGATTAGTTAGGAGTGGAGCTCCATAGAGAAGGGAGGGGATAAGAAAGGAAGTAGAGAGAGTGATTTTAGTGGCAGGTGTAAGGTAATGATTTTGTCGGAAGAGCATACCTAGTTTTTGATAGGTTTTCTTGATATTTAGTTGTAGGTGGGAGTTGAATTTGAGCTGGCTATCAATTTGGACTCCAAGTAACTTGGTCTCTGACACCAGTTCCAGACGTGAATTATTTTGACTGGTAATAGAAAATGTGTTTATATCAAAAGAAGTGACTTTAGAGGGGGTAAATACCATTAATTTGGTTTTAGAGGCATTGAGTGCTAGGTGATTTCTTTTCATCCATTGCTCAGTGGTTGAAAAAGCATCTTGAGTAAGCTTTAGGAGTGTAGGGATAGATGTGGCAGAGCAGATAATAGTTGAATCATCTGCATATTGGATGATGATTGAAAATGGGATAGAGTTGCAGAAATCATTTATAAATATATTAAAGAGAAGGGGACCCAGTATGGAGCCTTGGGGGACTCCAGTAGGGGTATTAAGAAAAGAGGAGGTGGCCTTTTTCCATTTTACTGCTTGATATCTATTGGATAAGTAGCTGGAGAACCAGTTCAAAGAGGAGGGAGATAGGTTAAGTTTTGAGAGTTTAGTTAAAAGCAGGCTGTGTGAGATAGTGTCAAAGGCCTTAGAGAGGTCAAGTAGTAGGGTAGAAACAATTAGGACAGAGTCATGGGCTTTATTTACAGTTTCAAGGAAGGAGAGGAGGGCTGTCATAGTGCTATGATTTGGTCTGAATCCATGTTGTGTGGGGGTTAGTAGGTGATTATCTAAGAAATGTGGTAGTAGCTGAAGTTGGATACACTTTTCTAGGAGTTTAGAAATGGGAGACAGTATAGCGATGGGGGGGGGATTAGTAACATTGTTATTGTTGCCACCTTTATGTAAAGGTATGATATAGGCCTTTTTCCAGATTTGGGGTACTATACATTCTTGGATAGAGCGGTTGATTAAAATGCTAATGGGGTAGGCAATTGCTTCAGCAGCTTTGCTAAGAAAGTAAGAAGGGATGTTATCAGGAGCGTTAGTTCATGGCTTCAGTTTCAGAAGGAGTTTCTTTATAGTAGAAGTGGGTATAGGTTTTAATGAGAATAGAGAGGAGTGGGAAGAGGGGGTATTAGAGGCAGATGAAGATGATGAGGAAGTTAGAGTAGGAGAAGAGGTGGAGGGGAGAGAGTTAGAGGATGGGAATGAGGGAGTCGTAGCAGTGCAGGGTTGAGTGTTGGTAGGGGAGGGTGGAGGTGTATTGGAGAATGTGGTGGTGTTAGAGAATGAAGAGGTTAATTTGGAAATAGATTCAATAAAAAAGAGTTAAATTGGGTAGCTAAGTCTAATTCAGGAGTATTAGGGTCTGGGGTGGGGGTGTCTGGTTTACTGGGGTTAAGGAGAGTAGAGATACCTTTCCAGAATTTCTGAGGGTTTGTTTTATTATTGTTTTGGAGTATAGAGAAGTAATTTTGTCGATCAGAGATGATGAGCTTCTTTACTTTATTTCGAAGTGTTTTGTATTCATTATGGAGTAGGGGGGTCCTGTTTTTCTGGTTGTGTGCCCAGACTTTATCTCTGTGCCGCATGGTTGCTAGTGTGTTTTTGGTAAGCCAAGGGGCGGATTTAATTTTTATTCCCCTTGTCCTTAAGGGAGCATGGGAGTCTAGTAGTTTTAAGAATGTTGAGTTGAAGTGGGCAACTGCGTTATCTAGGGATAATGTTTTTAGACAATTTCAGTTTATTGCTTTTAGACAGTTTGAAAAGGTTGTTTGGTTAAAGTTTTTTTGGTTACGGATAGTAATATAATTATGGGTGCGATGTAGGAGTCAGGGGAGTCGATGAGTGAAGATGGGTATGTGGTCACTAAGGGGATCCGGGAAGAGTGCCACTGTCAGAGAAATAATGGGGATGGGGGACTAGAATCCAGTCCAGAATACTGCCGCTAGAGAGTTTTTTTGAGGGGCGTGTTACAGAGTTGATTAGCTGTGAAAAATTGTAGAGGTTGATGTTAAGAAGGTTTGTAGGAGACTGAATGGAGGCCCAGTTAATATTCATGTCTCCTAAGATTATTGTTTCATTGCTAATGTTGTTGGAGAGCCAGGAGAGGATATCTTCAAGTGTAGAAATATTATCCCCTGGGGGGATGTAGAGGGAAGCTATACGTATGTGTTTGTGTTTGTTAACTTGAAGTAGTGTAAGGAGTAGTTCAGCGTTGTTAAAGTGTGGAGTGGGTTTGTTATAGGGAGTAACTGACAAGGAGGATGAGTATAGGAGAGCTACTCCTCTACCTTTTTTGTAGGACCTGTCTTTTCTAATGATAGAATAGTTTGGTGGAATTATTTCAGAGTCTTTTATATGGGGTTTTAAGCATGTTTCAGAGATGGATAGGATGTCAGGTTTATTATGTATGAGCCAGGCATGGAGGTTTGGGACTTTGTTTACTATACTTTGGGAGTTTAAAGAAGTAAGTAATATGGACTTGTCTGTAATGGTTGAGGTGGGGGGGCCTGGGTTGGGATGGATATCACCTGATAATAGACTGGTAATCAAATGTAGGATTGGGTTAGATAGGTAACTGGACAGTTTAGTAAATAAATTGGGTTCTATTGTGATTCTGAAGGATTTACTAGTTACTATGGGGTAGAATGTTTTTGAGTGGTGATACGTTTGTATGGGAAAAGTAGGAGGTTTTTTTATAGGATATAGATAGGGAGAAATAGGAGAGTGTGAGTATGAGAGAGGGGAGTTAAGATGGTTGGTTACATGGAAGGATTGTGAGTGATAGG
The DNA here is from genome assembly GCF_019279795.1 of Protopterus annectens. Classification (NCBI taxonomy): domain Eukaryota; kingdom Metazoa; phylum Chordata; order Ceratodontiformes; family Protopteridae; genus Protopterus; species Protopterus annectens. The sequence continues at coordinate 376,639,287 of NC_056728.1, forward strand.
AAGTAATGGGTTGGGTGATGTAGTGAAGAAAGGATAAATTAAGAAGTAGTAGTAGTAAAAAGGAGATGGAAAAGGGTTTTGAGAGCATGGTGAAATAGGGTTACTTAGAGGTGCAATGTTGTTGTTGAATTATATATGGATATAAGAGAGAGTTATATATAGAGGAGCTCGTAAGTATCTAAATAGTGGTAAGGGAGTGGAGAGTTATGTTAAGATTGGAGGGGGTGTGGTTGGGGGTGGGTGTTGAGGGAAAAATGCTATTTGGTTTGTTTTTGCTGTTAACTATGCCAGATAAACCAGTGGGTTTTAAGAGGTGCAGGTACCATATGGGAATCCTTCAACAGACTCTGTCGATTCAATAGTCCATTCTCCAAATTCCATCATCCACGCCAGTCAAGATCACACAAGCATGCAAAGAATATCTTCTGTGGTGGATTCATTCAAACCAGCTTTGTGAAGGCTATCCCTTTGTTTTTCCCCTGCACAAGGCCACAGTGACCACAGACACCTCCGAGTTCAGGTGGGAGGCACTACTTGGGAAGGACAGTCCAAGGTATGTGGTCACCTGAAGTGGCCAAGTTGCATATCATTGTCCTGAGATGAGAGCTGTCCTCCTGGCATTACAGGCCTTTCAAGACATTCCCTCACCCAGGTGAATTGCATTATAGACAGACAGTACGTTGGTAGTCTGGTACATCAACAAACTGGATCTTATCCTCTTTGTTTAGAACCTATGTGAGTATGGTAATGGGTGATCTCTTCCATTTGCTTTCTCATAGCAATGCACATTTTGGGGAAATCCAGCAGACAAACTAAGCAGGTCTAGTCTGATGCCTCACAAGTGGTCTCTCAACATCAATGTGGCAGGGAGAACTTTCCATCAGTGGGGCCAGCCATGCTGCAGTCTATTTACCTCTCCCCTCAACGACAAGTGCAGCAGGTTTTTTGCCCTGATACCTATATCGAGAGTGTCAACGAGAGATGCTGTAGTTCATGATTGGCACTCCGCTCTCCTTTATGCTTTTCCACCCTTGCCACTAATTCCCAAGTTTTTTCAGAAAGCAGTTTGGTTGAAGAGCACAGTAATCCTCATTGTACCTCTTTGGCCTCGTCACATTTGGTTCCATTCCTCTAGCCTCAGCTTCAGCATCCATCGTGGATTTTGGATCCAACTCCAGACCTCCTGTCCCACCTCACAGGAATGACTCATCCGGACATAGGCCTCAAGTTGACTGCATGGTTTCTCCAGTTCCACTGATTTCGAGACAGCCCAGACTCTCCTTCCCAGTCTGTCATATTTTGTTATCTTCCCATTACTTTTCTACTAGGAAGGCTTACAAGAGTAAATGGAAGAGATTTGTCTTTTGTACCCTTAACAAAGATTTGGACCCTTTTTCAGTGCATGTATCAGCAATCCTTGAATTTTTAGCTTCAGTCTTCAATGAAGGAGCTAGTTTCTCAACTATTAAAGTTCAGTTGGCTGCCATTTCTAATTTTCACCTGGGCTAAAATAATTCTGCCTTAGCATCTTCTAAACAATGCATGGCTTTTCTCAATGGAGTCCTTAAAATATCCTACTCCTCAGTAGGATTTAAATATAATGTGTCAGGCCTTAACTCAATCTTCATTTGAACCTTCTTTCAAAACTGATCTTAAATTTTTATATTTGAAGGTCATTTTTCTGGTTGCTACTGTGTCAGCTAGAAAAGTATCTGAATTGCAGGCTCTATCCTCAAAGCCTCCTCGCCTATTTTTCACAAAGACAGGGTGTCATTCCGAACAAACTCATCTTTTTTACCTAAGGTAGCGTCTGAGTCAAATATAAACCATGCCATTAATCTCCCAGTTTTCTTTCCCAACTTTTCAAATAGACGGGAGTGTATATTATACCTTTTGGATGATTAGGCAAACCAGTATCTAATGTTACTGGACCAAACAGTTGACTAATCGTATAAGCTTTATCTGCAGTAAATTAGGATTATCTTTACCTAAACTTCCCAGAGCCCATTCCACTGGGTCTGTGGTGGTTTATTCAGCTTTTTTGGTCAAGAGTCTCTTTAGATATTTGTGCAGCTGCAACTTTGGCTAATCCACACACTTTCTTTGCTTATTACAACTTGGATTTAATTTCCAGGAACAGGGTGGCCTTTGACTCAGCAGTACTCCAGAATATCCTTCTATAAGGGCCTCCCATGGTCACAGTAGCTGGGAACTCTGTCCCTTCAGTTGAGAAATGAATGAAAAGGACAACATCAGATAAAAAATATGTACTCACCATAACGTTCCATCTGTGCTGTCCATTTTCATTCTTCCTCAACTTCCGCCCACCTACCCTCATCCTTTGCTTTTGGGAAGATCTAAGAGTTGTACAGGAATGTCTGTTCCTTGTTTGAGCTCCAGATTTCCTTTTCTTTTCTGCCTTTGGTAATTTCTGCAGTAGGTTGTCATTTTATATCTCGGGACAGCAAACTCCATCTGATGTACGTTAGGTTGGCGGGGCATTATGGGTAAAGGGAGAAGCTAGAGAGTTTTGTGATCCGATGAGCTGGTAGAACCGTCCAAGTTGGTTTGAATCCAAGTGTCGGATCTGAACCCATCAGTTGAGGAAGAATGAACATGAACAACACAGATGGAATGTTACTGTGGGTACATAACTTTTTTATCTTATTTTTTTTGTGAGTTGTCAATTAAAAGTTGATTTTTGTTTTGCTAAGTTTTAATTTCTTGTTTGTGTACATCCTTGAGATACAGTACTCCTTCCTTTCAGAGTGGCCACTACCATTGTGAAAGTTCTTATTTTTGCTCTCACCCCTTCCAGTAATAGGGTTGGATCTGTGGAGTGGGGTATTTCTGGACCTTTGCTCCTGATGCACCATGGTCTTATTTTGTGGGTTTGACTTCATCCCTTCTGTACTGCTGTGTACTGCACAGTAGTTTGCTCCAAGTGCAGTACTTGTTACAGGAACCCACTCAGAGTTTGTTTAACTAGGTAGTTGGGTGATCCATGAATGCAAACAAAGCATCTTCATGAAAATCATGGTATAAACATTAATTTTTGAAGAGTTATCATTTGCACATTTTGGGCACTAAGTGTCCCATCTTTAAACATATATATGAAATAGAAAGGGTGTAAGTTAACCAACAAAAAATGTGTTTAGAATGTTTTTTTTTTTTTTTACTTTGATAGCGGCCCAATTAAAGAATTTTAGTATAATAATTTTAATACGTGCACTACATCCTTAAGCATCCTTAATGGCATAATTATGACCAAACATTCTGACTGTGTTCAAGTATACGGTATCATAATTACCACTGAACAGTATCTTGTTTATGGCCATCAGTAGTATCAAAAGGTTTATCAGGTTCATGGCAGTTTTGCTGGCATATATGATAGTGCTTTATTTAACAAAGTCAGATGTGGTTCAGTCATACTTAAATGTAATTCTGCTAGTCAGTGTGGGCTTCTTCCCTACCTTCTACCCCTTCGACATCAATTCCTCCTCCGAGCCGACCTGGGACCTCAGAACTGGAATTCTGGAACCGACTGTAGTGGAACCATTGGTGGCGAGACCTATCCCGGGATCTTTGGGCCCGACTTCTGCTCCGACATCCTCGGTTCCTTCTGAACTCGAAGAGTCTAGAGGCTGACGCTCTCTGGTCAGGTCCGGGAAGGAGAGTTGGATCGGACACTTGTTGGATCCGAACTTGCCTCTCGGACTTCGGCACGGGTGAGCTTGGCTCCTACATTGGCCTCAGAGCCAACCCTTTTGGCTCTGGGGGTGCCTTCTGGCTCTTCTGAGCCAGATGTTTCCTCAGATCAGGGACTTTTGAGGTGATGCAAAGAATGCTGCCTCCACAGACATCTCCACTCTCGGGTCCTGACATTCTTCTCCCAAAGGCACCGGCGTCTATCTCAGCACCACACTATCCACAGACATGTGGAGACCCTATGCCTCAGGATGCCCCATTGGGTGAACCCATCTCTTCTTAAACCTCTCCAGAATACCATTCTGAAGAGGTCCCTCGTAAGAGACTTTGCAAGAGGAAGCATTTAGACTCCACAGAGGAGTCAATCACTTCTAATACAGATGATGAGTCAGAAGTGTCTTCACGGTCACCCTCTGAGGATGTCTCCTTTGCTGCCATCCTGGAAATTCTTAAACAGAGATGCGGCTGGAAGTCCATCAACCCTTCTGAGGAGGAGTCTGTATACCTGAAGGCTTTGGGGTCTCACCCTTCCGCCACTTGGGTGTCTCTCCCTTTCAACAAGCTCATGGAATTAGTTAGTCAAAAGGCGTGGGAATCTCCAGACTCAGTGAAACTGTTCCTTGGAGGCCAAGCAAGTTTATTACTGCACCATCAGACAAAGATTTTCTTACCAAGGGTGTTCCAGTAGATGCTATGTTGGTGACGGCAGCCACCAAAAAGGAAATTTCAGAGACATCCTCATTTGTCCATCCGCTGAACAAGGAGTCTCGTACAATGGACAGATATTGAAAGCGCATGTTCTCTTCAGCAACTTTTGCACTCAGATCGCTGAATTATCTGATGCACTTTACTAGGCAACAAAGATCTCCTAAAGTAGCTAGGAGATACTCTCCAAGGTTCAGTAGCTGCAGGGGTATCAGACAAGGTTTCATCTCAGCTCCCCACCTTAAACTCTGTGGTTACCTCTTCCATGAGGCTCATTTCTTATGCAGCAGATAGAGCGTGTAGAGCAGCGGGTTCAGGAATTTCCCTAAGAAAATATTCCTGGATGTGCTTGTGTGACTTTACGGAACCCTTTAAATCTACCTTTGTTAATGCCCCTTTTGATGGCTCATCATTGTTTGGGTCAAAAGTTAAGGACACACTAACCAGCTGTGAGCAAGAAGGAAAAACTCTCTCTGCAGTGGGAGTCTGTTTTTCCCTACCTTCTAGACCGTACCCAAAAGGTCAAAAGGGAGGAAAAATGTGGTTCTGAAAATCCAGAGAGTTTTTTCAGGACACACATGGTGACTCTTCCCCTAGGGGCAGAGGGGAAAAAAGTAATGGGAGATGCCATCAACGTGGCAGAGGGGGTCCATAAAATCAAGGCAACAGGGAGTCATTCCATGGTAAGCCCTTTCAGTGCTTCTGAAAGGAGGCCTGTCTGTCCCTCTCTAGAGGCAGTCGGAGGTCGCTTATCTTTGTACCCGGAAGCCTGGCTATAGATAACAGAAGACAAGTGGGTACAAAGTATTGTATCCAAAGGCTACTCTATACCCTTTTCCTTCCCTGTCCCAAGCATAAAGAACATCCCGGACATTCCACCCAGTCAGAGGGAACAGGCAGCTCTAGAAATTCAAAAGTTTCTAAACAAAAGAGTCATCCAAACAGTCCCCGGAGACCAAATAAGATCCAGAACTTACTCAAGGTTCTTTTTAGTGCTAAAGAGAACAGGGGAGTGGAGACCAAGTTCCGAATGGTAACACTGCAGTCGATATTCCCCTTTCTGGGAAAGGAGGATTGGATGTGCTCTATAGACCTCCAGGATGCGTACTACTGCATAAAAATGGACAGGCCATCAAGGAGTCATCTGCGCTTTCGACTGGGAGCCAGTCACTACCCATTTCAGGCTCTGCCCTTTGGCCTCACTACAGCCACCAGAGTGTTCACCAGGTGTATGGCAGTGGTCACGGCTCACTTGAGACATCTAGGATTCTGATTGTTTCCATATCTAGACGACTGGCTCCTAACCACCACCACCAAGCATCTACTACTAAAAGTAAGAGACACAACATTACTTTTCTGCTCTCATCTAGGAATCAGGATAAATTAAGAAAGATCTGCCTTATTGCCATCTCAATGTATCATTTTTATAGGAGCAGGTCTAGAGACAACAAAAATTATGGCAAAACTTCCCCCAGAAAGAGTTCAAGTACTGCGACAACATGTCATAAACCTTCTTTCTAGGAAAAAAGTACAGGTAAGAACAGTCCTGAAAGTTTTGGGAACTATGGCAGCAGCAATAAACTTAGTTCCATTAGCATCCCTGCACATGAGGATTCTGCAGTGGCTACTGTTCACTCAGTGGTCCTCGAAAGAACTTCCCATGTCCCACCAATTTTCAATAATGGAGTCTTGCAGGAAAGACCTTCGCTGGTGGCTTCACTCCACTCATGTGACATCAGGTCAACCCTTTGTTCTTCCACAGCCATTAGTAACAGTAACCACGGATGCTTCCCAGATGGGGGGGCATTATCTGGGAAGAACAGTCCAAGGCTTTTGGCAGGATCACGAGGCACGTTTGCACATCAGTGTCCTAGAGATGAGAGCGGTGCTTTTAGCATTGCAAGCATTTCGGGACTGTCTTACACTGGGAATTATTGCAATACAGATGGACAACATGTCAGTTGCTTGGTACATAAACAAACAAGGAGGTACCAGGTCCTACCCCCTTTGTCGAGAGGCCCTGAGAGTATGGCAGTGGACGACCTCCTCCCAGCACTTTCTGATAGCAGCGCACATCCTGGGGAAATACAACGTGATAGTAGACAAACTCAGCAGAGCGATTCTGATGCCTCATGAGTTGTCACTAAAGCAGGAAGTGGCGGAGATGATTTTCCACAACTGGAGCCAGCCTTGCTGCGACCTTTTTTGCCACATCCATAAATGCCAACTGCAACAGCTTTTTTGCCCTAATCCCCCCTCCGTGGGAGTCACCAAGGGATGCACTTGTACACGATTGGCCCTTGGGTCTCTTCTACGTCTTCCTTCCCTTTCCATTGATACCCATCCATAAATGCCAACCACAACAGCTTTTTTGCCCTAATTCCCCCTCTGTGGGAGTCACCAAGGGATACACTTGTACAAGATTGGCCCTTGGGTCTCTTCTACGTCTTCCTTCCCTTTCCATTGATACCCAAAGTTCTTCAGAAAGCCAGCTCTTTGGGAAGGAATTTGATACTCGTCGCTCCATAATGGCCTCGTCAAATCTGGTTCCCCTTCCTTTGGCCTCATCTACAGGAGGAGTCGTGGGTTCTGGACTCGGTTTCGGATCTTCTGACTCATGCGTCAGGGATGCTCCATCCTTCTCTTCAAACCCTCAAATTGACAGCTTGGCTGCTCCAATTCCAAACATAGCCAGGCTCCCTAACCTTTCTTTGTTTGCAAAACTGTATCTTGATTACGTCTCATAAGGCTTCAACAAGGAAATTATACATGAGCAAATGGAAAAGATTTTCTTCCTGGGCATTAAATAACCACATTGATCCCTTTTCTGCACCTATAGTTTCCATTCTTGAATTTTTGACAAAGCTATTTAATGAAGGTGCAGCTGCAGCTACTATTCGAGTTCAACTAGCAGCGATATCCAATTTTCATATAAGTGAATCGGGCCCAAATCTGATGTCTCCCAGTCTATGTAAACCTTTTCTAAAGGGCACTATTTTATTAAGACCAACCATTAAGACCCCCTCCCGCAACATGGGAACTAAACTTTGTTTTATCCTGTCTGATTCTTCCCCCTTTTGAACCTGCATCATCCTGTGATCTAAAGTTTTTGACATGGAAAACAATTCTCTTGCTTGCCATCACTTCTGCTAGAAGAGTTTCAGAGCTTCAAGCATTATCTAAAAAGCCCCACTACATGCTTTTCCACAAAGACAGAGTATCCCTTCGAACAAACCCATCTTTCCTACCAAACGTATGCTCAGAGTCTAATTTGAATCAATCCATAGAACTACCAGTCTTTTTCCCTAACTATGGCAACAAGCCAGACTATATGCTGCAGAAACTGGATGCACATAGACAATTACGTTTCTCCTTACATAGGACTAAGGACTTTAGAAAATCTGACCAATTATTTGTTTCATTTTCAGACTCTAAAAAAAGGTGCTCCTGTATCTAAAATTACACTTTCAAAATGGCTATCAGATTGTATTACTTTTACCTACAAATCTCACAACAAAGATCTCGACTTTACAGTTAAAGGTCATTCTACAAGAGCCATAGCAACCTTTTCGGCCTTTCGGGCTAGACTACCAATTGACACTATTTGTGCTGCAGTTAACTTGGGCAAGGTCTCATATCTTTATCACTCATTACAAAATGGATTTCACCTCCAGGAACAGGGCCTCTTTTGTGTCTACTGTTCCAAAGAATATTCTCCTGTGAGCCACCCAAGAAATATGGTGCTAGGAATGCTGTCCCAACCAGTAAAGAATGAAGGCGAGATAGGACAACATCACATAAAGAAGTTATGTACTCACCATAACATTCCATATATGTTGTCCATCTCTTCTTCATTCTTACATCCCACCCTCCTACCCCCAACCTTTAGCTCCTGGAGGGCAGAGTGGTCATTGCTCTATAAATTTTGGATAAGTTTTATTGTTACCTATTGTTATATCAGCAAACAAGATCTAGGGAGCTTTCTTAGGGCATGATAGGATGGGATACAGCCACGAGCTAGTGGAAGACTTCAAGCTTTTGTATAAGGCGGAGTCAGAACCTAAGATCAGTTCCGAACCTAACCAGTGAAGAATGAAGGCGAGATGGAAAACACACGTGGAACGTTATGGTGAGTACATAACTTCTTTTTGTGTAAAGTCTTACCATAACAGTAGATGTTATGTAGTCCTATCTCGCCTACATTTGTTACCCATGGGTTCGGAGCCGAATATCGTCTCCGACTCGGCCGATTTTATTAGCTCGAAGTCTATCGTTGGCTGGGCGAAGCGGGTATCCATCTCGTTCGCCGCTCGTGTAGCTAGGACGTGCTCTCGCTTGGCTGTGGCTAAGTACCTTCTTTTCTTGATTTAAGAGAAGTTTGATTCAATCAAAAGCTATTTTCATAGCTATTGTTTAAAGCTGTCTAATTTTGTCTGGTGTGTTAGGCTTGGTTATTGTGAGTTTTTATGTGGTATCCCTCTTACTGTTCCCCGGGCTAGGCCCATTTCAGATAGAGGGCCTAGTTCTCCTCTGTTTCCTTCTGTGTTTACCAAACCATTTAAATTAGAGGTTTTGGCTACCCTCTCCTTGTGTTCCATTGTTTGAAATTGTGCTAGAGTTTGTGTGCAGTTTGATCGCTGCTTTGGTCTTGATTACCTCAGTGTCATTCCCGCCTTTATAGAGTGAACGCCTGTTCTTGTACTGACTTGGTTTTTGTGTTGTTGGCGCAGCAGTTAAAATGTCTAAGGATACAAAGGAGCATAAACATTCGGGATTTAAAAAGTGCTCAAAATGTGGGTACAAAATGTCCATAACCGATGGACATTCCATTTGTGTCTACTGCTTAGGAGCCATCCATCTGCAGGAATCCTGCAGCTTTTGTCATGCGTTCAGCCCTAGAGTTCACCAAGAGAGAAAGAATAAGCTAATCTTAAAGGGACTATTGAAACCCTCTTTTGAAGAGGCTATGGATTCAGCTTCCAGTGGCAAGTCAAAAATGAGATCTCCAGCTCTGTCAGCTTCATCGGAGCCTCCGGAGAAAATGCCTAAAACTGCATCGACCTCCTCAGCTCCACTGTCCTCGGGGCCGCAGGAAGGATCGGTATCTCTGGAACCGGCGTCGGCTCCAATTGTATTGGAACCTCCTAGGAGCTGATCACCTAGCATCAAACCTGCTTCTCTTGAGAGGAGATCGCATTCTCCATCCCTGTCCTCCAAATCCTCCAGGACCCTTTCGAATGTGGATAGGGTGGTTCAGAAGCTCCTCCAGTCACCGGTTTTGGCAAAATTGTTTTCGGCTCCGACCCAGTCGGCTCCGGAGCCCGTCCCGACACCTTCTTTGATCATTCCTCCTCCGAGTGCATCTCTGTCTTCGGAGACGGAGTGTTCCGTGCCACGTGATGTTTCTAGGCCGATTCCGATGCCCCGTTCGGCTCCATCGGTACCGACATCGGCTCCGACCCCGTCGGCTCCATCATCGGGGTTCGGGACTCTTCGGTCGGGCCCGAAGGGGACATCTTGGCACTTATTTTGGTTCCGAGTCTCCCTCTCGGTGCTTCGGCTCGGGGAACTCCAATTCCTGCCATGGCCTCGGAGACTGGGCGCTCCTCGGACTCGGGGGGGGGGTGGCCTTCAATGCTATGCGGACTGCGCTGGCCAGGTCGTCAGCTACATCAGGCAGGTCGGTCACTCTGTCCCCCACCACTCTGGTGAGAGCTTCTGTTTACCACCCATCCATGGACAGCAGAGCACCAGAGCCTAGGGATACCCCCACAAGTGGCCCCCAAATTTCTGAGGGTCCCTCAGAGTTGGTGCCTGAGGAGCCCCCCAGAAAGAAAACATGCAAGAGGAAGCACATAGACTCCCAAGACGAGTCCCTCACCTCTGATACTGACCTCGTGCAATCGGAGGGGTCTCCCAAGTCATCCTCTGATGATATTTCCTTCCCCGATATCCTGGAGATACTGAAACAAAGAGGTGACTGGCCTTCCAAAGCCCCTTCCGAGGAGAAGTCAGTATTCCTTAAGGCTTTCGGTGTTCAACCTTCCGCCTCCTGGGTGTCTCCACCCTTCGACGAACTCCTTGACCTGATTTGTCGAAGAGTGTGGGAGGTTATTTCCTTGTTTCACTTGAAAGAAAGTTACTGTTTGTCGTTTTTGCATTTAAGTTACCTGTAACACATTGCATTTAAGTTACCTGGCACTTGCTCACTAAATCAATTATATAAGTCAGCACTAAAAAATTAAAAGCACTACACCCTCACAAACTCCCCTTGAGTACCGTGTTCCCCATTAGCCCTTTTTTTTCAATTATAAAGGAATTCCCAATACTATTTTAGCATGTCCAAAGGTCAGTTGTCAATCTTCTCTCCGGTCCAGCTGGTGAATCTGGGAATCTTGAGGCAATGTTGCAACTGCCTCATGTACACAGACAACCCTCTCCTCCTCCCAACAAATTCCAACACATGTGAGAGATGCAACCATATAGCCATACTGGAGGCTAAGCTCTCTCAACTCAGTACTGGCGAAACCAGTCAGGAGGAGAAGGAAACCACACTCACTACAATTCCAGTCTCACATAGACCTACCACAACAGCAAACCAAACACATAAACACACAAAAACATACTCGGAGGCTCTAAATAAAAATCTGCCTAAGCAGCAGAGACCTCCAAAGCAGACACCCAAGCATCCGCTACCCCAAAACAAAACATGTGCAACACATAGCTCACAAAGCCAGTGTGCAGAACAGTCACAGCCCTTAAGGCTAAACAACACACCTGATACACTTGTAATAGGTGACTCTATCGTCAGGCACACTGACGTCCCGCTCACCAGGCTGAACAAGGAGAAGGTCACGATAAGCTGCCTGTCGGGCGCTAGCATCCGCCACATAACACAAGCACTCAGGTCACTCCAAGGCAAGTAGAAATATGACTCAGTCATTGTCCATGCTGGTGTGAATGACCTGAGACGTACTTCCCTGAACTACATGAAAAGAGACATAGAGGAGCTCTCTGAGCATGTAGCCCATGCCGGTATGACCCTGACCTTGAGTAGCATCTTACCCTCACCAAGAATGATGCCACAATATGAAGACAAGATGATCAATTTCAACAATTTGCTTAAGTATTGGTGTCATTCAAAGGGGATCCAAAGCCTGTCAGCCTGGGATGACATGCTCGACAAGCCACGATGCCTCGCCAGGGACGGCTTGCACCTATCACCCCTGGGCTTTTGGATATTGGCAAAGGCTCTTGCTACCCCCATAGTGCCTTTTTTAGGCAAGGATCAAAAGACAAACCCATCTCCATAGGTATCACAAGGGATAAGAAACTAAGAGTAATGCTACTTAACGCCAGAAGTCTAAACCTCAAGATACACGCACTCGAAACTCTCCTTAGCATGGAGAACATCGATATCTGTGCAGTAACAGAAACCTGTTTCAAGGCTCCCAAGAGCACCCCAACACTACCAGGTTATACCTCATACCATGCTTTTCGGCCGCAAAACTTGGAACGAACCACAAAAGGAGGGGGGAGTATAAATATTCGTCAAAGATACCCACACCTCCAGATTGGTGGCACAGCACGAAGCATCAGAGACTATCCATGTGCAACTAACAGTGGGTAAAACTGCCTTCCAGTTTATAGCCTGCTACAGACCACCCTCCCAAACCCAGGAACCCCACTCGGCCTTCCTGAGATCACTGGAAAATATGAAGGTCTCTCCAAATACCATTATATTGGGCGACTTCAACTACCCAAACATAGACTGGGAGCATTACTCTAGCTCCAACACCCTAGCCCAAAGGTTCCTAGAATTTATAAACTCAAATGCTATGGAACAACTCGTTACCACTCCCACAAGAGGGGAAAACATACTGGACCTGATCATCACCAACATGGGGACTCTATGCTCCAGACCAGAAGTGTATCCCTGATTGGTAAGATCAGACCATAAACTAATCTCACTGGATATTCACATCCCGACTCCAACCACTGCCCTGAAAACCACAGGGAAAAACTTCTGTAATGCAAATTTCACATTCCTCAAAACTGAGGTGGAATCCTTCAAAGCCCCCGGGCCTGTGGAAAATATGGCCCAGACCGCAGAATCCTTTATAAACGCATTCTATGAACACCTTCAGGAATGTATGGATCATGCAATCCCAAATAAAACCAAGTCCCAATCCTCCAAAGGCAGACGTCCTGTCTGGTGGACCCCAGCCATAAACAAACTATACAATAGAAGGAGGAAGCTACTACATGGTAGAGCAAAATCCCAAAAAGGGAAGGCATCTCTGATCAGTATTAGCAAAAAACTACAGGCACTCATAAAATCGTCTAAGGCCAGCTTCGAGAGAGAAATTGCACAGGACACTAAGGATAATCACAAGGCTTTCTTTAGTTATGTTAGGAACCTGGGTGGGAATTCCCAGATATGCTTAGAATTAGTCCAAAATGACAAAAAATACACCAAACCCACAGACATTGCCAACATCCTAGCTGACAGGTTCAGCGCAAACTCCCCACCAAAGGGCAAATATCTATCCCAGCAGAGTGCTGCCCCCCTGACATCTCAGATGCTCAGGTAAGAGCTACCCTCTCCAAAGCAAAAAACACAGCATCAATGGGACCAGATGGTGTCCCGGGCTGCGTCCTACATGAACTCCAAGAAGAGCTAAACCCAAACATAAAACTACTGTTCAATCTCAGCCTTACTACAGGATATGTACCCAAAGAGTGGCGTACAGCAACAGTGGTCCCTCTCCACAAAGGTGGGCCACAACGGATCCCGGAAACTATCTCCCCATAAACCTGACTAGCCTGGTCTGCAAGGCTACGGAAAGGATCATCATGGACCTCATAAATAAAGATATTGGGGACCTACAGACACTGGATCCGACCCAGTTCGGCTTTGTTAAGGGCAGATCCTGCCTCTTAAACCTGGTTGATTTCTTTGAAACAGTCACCAAGGCCATTGACGAGGGGAAGGTGGTCCACACAGCCTACCTGGACCTCGCAAAAGCCTTCGATACAATACCCCATTCGGGCATTATAGATAAGCTCACCAGCTTAAATATAAACCCCTATGTCATTAGATGGGTTGCAAACTGGCTCAAGGACAGAACCCACATGGTTAGAATTGCTGGAGCCATGTCAGACTCCAAACCAGTTACAAGTAGCGTCCCACAAGGCTCAGTCCTGGGATCTCTCTTGTTCGGTATATATTTCTCGGAGGTACAGGCCAACACGGAAGGACTGTGGCTGACCAAGTTTGCAATTGACTGCAAACTGGGCGCCATAATCGACACTCCAGCCGACACAAGCATCCTCCAAAAGGGCCTCATAGAAACAGACAACTGGTGCCAGAGCCATGGCCTCAAGCTAAACGCCAAAAGTGTATAGTCATCCCTTTGGCAAAACAAAGTGCCCACAAATTACCACATAGGTGGTAATCCATTAAGTACAGAAGAAGTAATTAGGGACCTGGGGACCCAAGTTGATAGCAATCTCTCATTTGACAACCACGTGGCCAAAGTGGTTAGAAAAACATTCTATATAGCCCACCTAATCATGAAGGGATTCACATCTAGATCAGGGGAGGTCATCGTGCCTCTTTACTCATCCCTCATCAGGTCCATAATTGAGTACAATGCCCCTTTTGGGTTGTACCTTACCAGACACCTGCAGCAACTGGAAAGACTCCAAAAGTACCTCACCAAGAGGATCAAAGGGCTCAAACAGATGCCATATGCTGCCCGGTTAAAGAAACTCCAGCTCTACTCAGTGGCATACCGCCTGCTCAGAGACGATCTGTGCCTGACATATAAAGCCATGTCCAACCCGGAATTAATGGACATGCTGCACCTCAGAAAATCCAAATCCCATCGAGCTACGCGCTCGAGACTTGAACCTCAGCACTGAAATAAATAGGACATGCTGGAGGGACAGATTCATAACCCAGAGGCTCCCTTCACTCTGGAATAAAATCCCAGTCCAGGTTAGGCAGAGTCCCTCATTGACTCTCTTCAAGAGGAATCTTGATGAGTGGATGGGAGATCATAGGTTTACCCCGGGTATCACTTCTGTGTCACTGTTAGACAGAGGCACAGTATACTAACCTCGAAAAAGGGCATAGCAAAATTAATTTAAAATGGGTGGCGAAAGCCAAACACACTCTGGCTGGACTTATAAATGCCCTAGGGCAGATAGCCTAGTATGAACCTATGAACCCTGATTCTGTGGAGCCCGTGCCCAAGCGTCCCAACAAGTTTCTTTCTGCCCCCCAGAGCAAAGAGTTTCTGTCTAAAGGTGTTCCTGTAGATGCCATGGTGGTGGCGGCAGCCACCCAGAAGGAAGTAGCAGAGTCTTCTTCATCCGTCCATTCTTCTAACAAGGAGTCTAGTACCATGGACCTGTATGGGAAGTGTACCCTCTCGTCAGCGACCTTGAAGTTACAGTCGCTGAATTACTTGTCTCACTTCGCTCGGCTCCAGAGAGATCTCTTCAGAGAGTTAGGAGATACTGTTGCGGGTAACGTTCCTGAGGCGGTGGCACAGTCGGTTAATGCCCAGGTATCTACCCTCAACTCCATTGTCAACTCATCCATATGGCTCATTTCGTATGCAGCCGAGGGAGCAAGTAGGGCAGCAAGCTCAGGGGTCGCTCTAAGGAGGCAAGCCTGGCTGCGCCTGTGTCACTTTGCGGAGGCCTTCAAGTCTTCCTTCACTGATGCCCCTTTTGATGGTTCAAACTTGTTTGGGACCAAAGTGAAAGACACCCTCAACAGATGCGAGCAAGAGAGAAAGACCCTGTCTGCCGTAGGGGTCCATTTTTCCCTTCCTTTTAGGCCTTATCCCAAGGCCCAGCGGGGGGGGGAGATGTGGTTCAAGAAATCACAGAGGTTTTTTCCTACCGCACAAGGTGAACCCCCCCCCCTCCAGAGGCAGGGGTTATTCAGGGAGACGTCGCCTCAGAGGCAGAGGGGGCCCCCGCAATTCGGGAGACCGCAATTCCTTCTGTGGTTCTCCATACTCTCATTCCTGAGGGTGTGCCCGATTGCGCTTATCCGGAGCCAGTCGGGGGGTCGAATTTCCTTATATCCGGAAGCATGGGAAAGAATTACTCAGGACCGATGGATATTACAGATAATTTCTGGAGGTTACCTCATTCCATTCTCGTCAGTATCCCCGCCAATCAGAAAAATCCCAGACATACCACCCAGTCAAAGGGATCAAGCAGCCTCAGAGGTCTCGCAGCTGCTAGAAAAAGGAGCTATCCAGCGTGTCCCCTCAGACCAAATTGGATTAGGGACTTACTCAAGATTCTTTTTGGTGCCGAAAAGAACAGGGGACCTGAGACCCATACTAGATCGCAGCCAACTCAACAGTCACGTACACAAGTCCAAGTTCCGTATGGTCACACTACAATCAATTCTCCCATTGTTGGGAGAGGAGGTATGGATGTGCTCCATTGACCTCAAGGATGCTTACTACCATGTGAAAATAGACAGAGCATCCAGGAGTCACCTACACTTCCAGCTGGGAGCCAGTCACTTCCAGTTTTGAGCCCTGCCCTTTGGTCTCACCACAGCCCCCAGAGTGTTCACCAAATATATGGCGGTGGTGACGGCTCACTTGAGATGTCAGGGATTCCAGGTGTTTCCATACCTGGATGACTGGCTCCTTTCCGTCCTCACCAGGCATCAACGAGTTCAAACCAGGGACGCTACCATCAATCTATGTCACCAGTTGGGCATAACAATAAATTGGGAAAAATCTGCCTTATTGCCCTCACAGCGTGTCACCAGATTTAGACACCATTTGAATGCGAGCATTTTTACCACAAGAAAGGATCACAGTATTACAACAACAGATACACATGTTGATGCCCCTGAGACAAGCAAAGGCAAGACTGGTTCTCTAACTCCTAGGGACCATGGCAGCAACTATCATATTAGTCCCTCTAGCGAGATTACACATGAGACTTCTTCAATGGCTCCTCTTTGTTCAATGGTCTCTCCAAAGACTCCCACTATCTCATCCAATCTTACTCACGGACAGATGCAAGCAGGACCTCCGTTGGTGGCTGTGCACCAACAATTTGAACGGGGGAAAGCCCTTCGTTCCACCCGTCCCTATTGCCACAGTGACCACGGACGCCTCCCAGATGGGGTGGGGGGGTCATTATCTTGGCAGGACAGTCCAAGGCACGTGGCAAGAACACGAGATACATTTGCATATAAACGTCCTGGAGATGAGAGCAGTGCTTCTTGCGTTGCAGGCACTTCAGAGGGTTCTTCCCCTAGGGACGATTGCGATACACTCAGACAACATGTCAGTAATGTGGTATCTCAACAAGCAAGGGGGAACCCGGTCTTACCCTCTGTGCAGAGAGGCTATGCAAGTGTGGCATTGGGCAATATCTTCCCAACGGTTTCTGGTGGCAACGCACATTCCGGGGAAGTCCAACGTGATAGCGGACAGGCTAAGCAGAGCTATCCTGATGCCTTATGAGTGGTCCCTGAATCGCCTGGTTTCAGAGCGAATCTTCAGCAGGTGGGGTCAGCCTTGCTGCGACCTTTTTGCCAGCCCTCTCAATACGAAATGCAGCAACTACTTCACGCTGATCCCCCCACAGGGGTAATCCCCCAGGAATGCTCTGGTTCACGATTGGCCCTCCGGTCTACTTTATGCTTTCCCTCCGTTTCCCCTGCTGTCCAGGGTGATTCAGAAAGCGTAATCCTTGGGAAGCAGAATGATTCTAATTGCTCCACACTGGCCTCGTCAAGTCTGGTTCCCCTTTCTTCAACCATACATTGTGGACACTCCTTGGATTCTGGACCCTTAACCAGATTTACTGACACACATGTCGGGACAGTTCCACCCCTCCTTGATGACCCTCCGGTTGACAGCCTGGCTACTCCACTTCCATCGTTAGTTAGACTTCAAAATTTTTCACCGGAAGTGGTCCATATATTATCGTCCTCTCATAAACCATCCATTAGAAAGATTTATTCTAGTAAATGGAAAAGGTTCTCTATCTGGGCACATACTAGAGGCATTGATCCTTACACAGCTCCAATAGATTCAGTTCTGGAGTTCTTGTCTATGCTTTTCCATCAGGGGTCTGCATCAGCCACCATCAAAGTTCAACTGGCGGCGATATCTAATTTCCACATAGCGAATGATCCTAGTCTCATGGCACGTAGACTATGCAAAGCATTCCTCAAAGGTACTCTGTTGCTTCGTCCCCCGGTGTCCGAACCTATCATGCCCTGGGATCTCAATTTTGTTCCACAAGCCCTTACTTTACCACCATTTGAGCCTGCAGCTACCTGCGAATTGAAATTCTTGACATGGAAAACAGCATTCTTAACAGCAATCACTTCAGTGAGGCGGGTTTCAGAAATTCAAGCCCTTTCCATCAAACCCCCATATTTAATCTTCCATAAAGATATGGTCTCTCTTAGACCAAACCCCTCATTCCTTCCTAAAGTGGCTTCCGTGACTAACATGAATCAGTCCATTGAGCTGCCTGTTTTCTTCCCCCACTTTTCTAACAACGCAGAATTTGGATTTCACCAATTGGATGTACGTAGACAGTTACGCTTCTGTCTACACCGGTCAAAAGATACCCAGAAATCTGACCAACTCTTTGTCTCCTTTTTGGAAAACCGAATGGGTTCTCCGGTATCCAAGATCACATTGTCTAGATGGATAGCCAGTTGTATCTCTTTCATCTATCAAGCAGGAGGTAAAAATCTGCCATTTCCAGTCAAGGGACATTCTACTCGGGCTGTTTCTACATCCACAGCCTATCAAGCTAGATTGTCAATGGATGATATATGTGCTGCAGCTACTTGGGCTTCCCCTCACACTTTTGTTTCTCATTACAAATTGGACGTGGTCTCCAGGGGCAGGTCTTCCTTTGGCTCCACAGTTCTCAGGAGTTGGGTTGGGAGGGTGGCCTAATGGTTAAGGTGTTTGCCTTGCAAGCACAAGGTACAGGGTTTGAGTCACACAAGGGATAATTGGCTAGGCTTAAAATGGTTCGCAAGGGCAGTTAGCTTAGTACTAACCTATGAACTCCAGTTCTATGAACTATGAACTCCAGTTCTATGAAGGAGTATTTTCCTATGAGCCACCCAGGATGTAGGTGCTAGGTATGCTGTCCCACGTGCAAGAATGTAGGCGAGATAGGACTACATAACATCAAGAAGTTATGTACTCACCATAACGTTCGATGTATGTAGTCCATCTCGCCTCACATTCTTACTTACCCTCCCACCTTCCCCCTTCCTGGAGGATTTGGAGGTTAGGTTGTCATCTACAGAGTCACCTTGATTAGCATATTCTTTATATGGATGTGTTGTGTGTATGAAGTACAAATGATTTTCGCAGCAAACTAGATCTGGGGATATGGAGCAGTGCACCATGGGATACCCGCTTACCCCAGCCAATGAGAGACTTCGAGCTAGTAAAATCGGCCGAGTCGGAGCCGATATTCGGCTCCGGACCCACAGGTAAGAATGTGAGGCGAGCTGGACTACATACATCGAACGTTATGGTGAGTACATAACTTCTTGATACTGTTCTCTTCATTATTAGAAACGAACCAACCACAATAACATCAGAAAAGCTAGCCAAGGAGCTCCAAACTGCCAAAATTTTAATGTGTTCTGGTACCTCAGCTAGAATGCCTTCAGAGGAATAATTCAAACACACAAAGCAGTCAAATTTATACACCTTCACAAATTACTTAATTAAATAATTAATTACATAAATAAATAATTATTTCATTAAATACATGGTCATTATAGAAATAGGAACTTACATCACACATTCAAATTTACTTCCAAATTTAACCCTTTGGGGCCAATGTACCAACATTTAAAATAAACCTACTTTCCGTAGTTAATAATTTTTGTACAAAATTACCTCTCCCTTTGTTCCCAGGACTAGCTAGGACACAAAAACATAAATAATCATCCTTTCCCTTGTGTATTTTATGAATGTGATCAGCAATGGGGCTTTCCTTTCTACAGTTTTTAATATCCATTAAATGTTCCAAAATTCAAATTTTAATCATCCTTTTTGTTTGATCAACATACCATTTCGATGGTATACACTCGCAACCCACTATATACACCACACTACAAGACTGACAATAAATTTTCCTTTGGCAACATAATGTACACCATTAATGCTAGTACCAGAAAGAGCTTTCACCTTGCAACAAACTTTACATTTCCCACATTTAAACATCCCAGTGGGTCCTTTCACCACAGGTTTATTTCTCGCATTTAACAGTTCTTTCAAATTAGAATATACCATATGAAAAAACTGACCCGCGGTGGTAGCGTTGTCGCCTCACAGTCAGACCCGGTCCGGTTTGATTTTCAGCTAGAGCGTCTTCTGTGTGGAGACATGCGTGAATGGGCGTACTTTCATTGAAGGTTGTGTGTCAGGGCTGGTAACTCGACACGTAAAAATCAACTACCAATTATTAGCGGACCGGAATTCCCCTGTGGCGACCCCTAACCGGGAAAAGCCGAAAGACACAACAACAACAACCATATGAAAAAACTACTTTTTTGGGAACAAATTACCAACTTCATCATTAAAACGCACAATAGGCCAAAAAATTTCCACAACATTTCTAAGTATAGAAGAAAAAGGGGAACATTTAGTAACAAAGAACAATTTGTCCTTTTCTAACTCATTATCCCCACCAAATTTGTGATTAAAATAATTAAATCTACTTTTATAGTTCCTTCAACTTTCTAAAACTCTATGGGAAGCCATCTTAATAGATGTTTCAGAATAGCGACGAGCTCAAAGTCTCTCCTTTACTAACAAAAATTCAAAAGGAACTAACTTCATATCAGCAGTATGTTCAAAAATATGTTTAAACTCCCCAAAATGGAGAGCATCCAATAAATGCAAAGAGTGAGAACTACTAGCATGTAGAAAAGTATTAGTTGCAGTTTACTTTCTGTATGGTTTAAATTGTATTTTCATGTCAGCATCCACATATAACTCAATATCCAGAAAACACATCTCATCTTTATTTGCTGGAAAGTAAATTCCAAACCAGATGGGTTTTTGTTAAGATCTGAAACAAACTCAGCAAATCCATCAGTGTTCCCCTTACAAATAAAGATCAAACCATCAATGTAACGGTAACACACTACTGAGTTTAAAAAAAATTAAATTATACATATAACTATTTTCAAAAAAAAAGACATGAAAATAATAAAGTAGGTTGGAGCAACATTTGCCCCCATAGCTGTTCCTTCTTTCTGTAAAAACATCTCTGTCTCATACAGAAAGGAATTGTGGGTTAAAGCAAATGAGGTACAAGGACCTTCCCCCAAGATTTTTTCCACTGCCTGTACCCTCCAGTGAATCTTAATTCTAGTATAAAGTGATTTTATATTCACCATTGCCCAATAAAATCCCTCTTCCCAAACAATATTTTTCACAGTTTTACAAAAATCACTAGTATTCTTAAGGTGGGAAGGGATTTTTCACTAAACATTTTTTCAAATGACTGTCTAAGAATATACCAACATGCTCCAAAAATGAGCCACAGGAGGAGACTATGGGTCTACCAGGAGGTTGCCTTATATTTTTGTGAATTTTGGGGAGGGCATAAAAGAAGGGGGCCTTAGGATAAGGTATAAACAATTTTTTAACATTGTTTGATGACAAGGACCCAAACCGTTCACCTCTCTCCGACAATTCCAGTAAAGTTTCATTAAATTGAACCACTGGATTTTGAGACAACTTCACAATACACATCATTGTCACAAAGAAGTTTCAAAACCATTTCAAAATATTGAGACCTTCCCATAATGACCCAGTTTCCCCCTTTATCTGATTGTATAAATACATATTTATATGTAAGCTCCATAAGTTGCTTCATAGCCAGACATCTTTACCCAAATTGTAGGTTTTAGCTGACCTTAAAACAAAGCATACTCATGTTCGATTTTACTACATACAGCATTTTCAAAAGTGAGCACAGCAGAAGATTTTTTTAGGGGGATTACATTTACTGTGAAAAAGGCCACTTCATCATTTACAGTACTAAAATTATTTAAAGAATTTCCATCGCCTTCACAATTATTATCCAACTCACCCACATCAAAAAAATCATAATCATAAATAGATCTAATAATGAATCATCCACATCATACAAACCACCATGTAAATTACAATCCAAAGTGTGCTTTTCTGAAAAAAATACTTTAAGATGCAATTTTTGGCAAAAACGCCATACATCAAGTAGTATATCAGCCAGAGCTGGAAACCTTGTAGGCACAAACTTACTGCCTTTAGAAAAAATAATTCAATACAGGGGGTGTAATTCAAATGTCAGTAAGGTTTACAACATTAAATGCACAGTTAAACAAACTCACATCCGTATTTACAGACAGTCCAACAATATGTCTTGACTTGCTAATAGTGTTTATTCCACTCTCTTGTTCTCCCTCCATACCATTTGTTTTGTTGAAAATTACCCTTTGGCTGCTGTAATTTCTCCGTCATTTTTTTCTGGATCCTCCATTACATCCAACCTCTCAAACGACATACTCTTTTTGCTGGCCATCATCTCTACAGAGGAGATGGAGGAATCGCGAGAGCTCCGAGATCTTGTTTCCATGTTCTTCAAATAGAATCTACCATATGTGAGAGTGTTCAATCTCGCCGTTTGTTCTTACACACGGGTTCGGAGCCGATCCTCGGCTCCGAGTCAGCCGCATCGCAAAGCTCTGCATCTCAGAGAAGCTCGAGACCAGACTATATCCCACAATCCTCCCTGCCATTACTCAGATCTAGTTTGCCGCTGCAACAGATCGGATCGAGGAGAGCTCGGACCAGAGGAGAATTTGCTAATTTTTTGCTATATTTCAGATAAGCTACTTTCTTTTTTTTGTAAAAAAGTTTCTAATAGTTAATTATAGTATAAGAAGTGTGTGTGTGTGTTATTAATATAATATTGTACAATATTATTCTTAAGGCACTTTTTGTGGCCTACCCTTTTTTTCTCTTTCTACACTTTATATAGATATTCACTTTATATATATATATATATATATATATATATATATATATATATATATATATATATACACACACACACACACACATATATAGAAGTTAGTTAGTTATTGGTAGTTTTTTCTTGTCAATTAAACCTAGTAGAGTGTCATTTACTAGTTATTGGTAGTTTTTTCTTGTCAATTAAACCTAGTAGAGTGTCATTTACTTCTACCAGTCATGTCGGAGAAAGCCAAATCCGGCTTTAAAAGATGTCAGTGTGGGCAGAAAATGTCTATCACTGACAACCACGCATCCTGCGTTTACTGTCTTGGCCCTCTCCACCTGCAAGAGGATTGCTCTATATGTCATCCCTTTAGTGGGAGGGTCATGACAGATAGACGCAGGAAGCTTATAGATAGAGGGTTGCTTAAGCCTGCCTTTCAGGAGGCTTTAGACAAATCGGATCAGGCTTCTAAGTCCTCGAAGGGGTCGAAGATGTCGGAGCCCATGTCATCGGCTCCGAGTTCATCTTCGAAGGTTCGTTCGCCGGTTCCACAGACCTCGGGGCCGAGCGTCGAACGTTTATCTTTCACTGAGCCCCAGATCTTGGAACCTGTGTCGGAGCTGCCGCCACCGTCCATTCTTCGGTCGGTGCCATCTTCGGCTCCTTCGACCCGTTCTTCCAGACCGTTATCTGAGACAGATGTGGATCTTGTCTTGCAGAAACTCATGGAAAACACGTCCCTTTCCAAGTTGATTGCAGTTTCCTCCCAATTGGTGTCGAAACTAGAAGGCCTCCCTATGTCTCCAACAGGTCCTCCTTTGAGACCCATCCAGTTTCCGGAGCCGGGAGAGGATGCGCTGATGACAGTGGAGCCCTCGGTGCCGAAACCGTCCATTGCACAATCGACACCATTGACTTCGACTCCTTCGGAACCTGTAGGTGAGTCGCGGAGCCGACGGTCTCTCCTCGGTTCCGGGACCGAGAGTCGTACCAACCTTTCGGTGCCGACTCTCCCTCTCGGGGCCTCGGCGCAAATTGGCACGGCTCCGTCCTCGGGGTCGGAGCCCACGGCCCCCATGTCTGGGATGCTCCCGTGTTCTTCGGAACCGGTGGAGTCCTCGGCCCGGGGTTCAGGGGCTTTTGACCTTATGAGGAAGGTATTGTCTGCACAGACAACCACTTCATCAGAGGCATCTTCTCCTTCCCCTAAAGGGCCGCTTTCTGTTTCTGCCCCCACGACCCATCCAAAGCGTAGAGCCCCATTGCCTCAGCCACCCCCAGAGGGTTCCCCTGTTCCTTGGAGGCCTCACCGGAAGCCCCCTCTGATGAGGTCCTGAGGAAAAGGTTGTGCAAGAGGAGGCACATAGATTCCCCACAGGAATCTCTAATGTCTGACACCGACTTGGATGAGGCAGAGGGGTCCCCAAAATCCCCCTCTGAGGATGTGTCATTTGCGGACATCCTGGAGATCTTAAAACAGAGGGGTGATTGGCAGTCCCTAGCCCCCACTGAGGACGAGTCGGTGCTGCTGAAGGCTTTTGGGGCTCAACCTTCTACCTCCTGGGTGACTCCGCCCTTCGATGAATTAATGGAATTGATTGCTCGAAGGGCGTGGGAGACACCTGACACAGTGGAACCAGTTCCTCGAAAACCAAACAAATTTATCACCGCCCCCCAGGACAAGACTTGTCTCACCAAGGGAGTTCCGGTTGACGCTATGGTGGTGGCGGCAGCCACGAAAAAGGAGATGTCTGAGTCTTCCTCATCTGTTCATCCTCCTAATAAAGATTCTAGGACTATGGACAGATACGGGAAGCGCATTTTTAGTTCAGTGACTTTTTCCATGCGTTCGCTAAACTATTTGACACATTTCACATGTCTGCAGAGGGATCTCATCAAGGAGTTGGCAGATACCCTCCAGGGTAACACAGATGCTGCTGTTTCAGATAAGGTAACAGCACAACTTAACACCCTTACCTCCATAGTAAACTCATCCATGAGGCTCATCTCGTATGCGGCCGAAGGATCAAGTAGAGCTGCAGCTTCAGCGATTGCTCTACAAAGACAATCCTGGATGCGGCTGTGCTCCTTTGCAGAAGCCTTCAAGTCTTCCTTTGCCAATGCCCCCTTTGATGGTGCCACACTCTTCGGTCCCAAGGTGAAGGAGACTCTGACTCGGTGTGAGCAAGAGGGAAAGACCCTGTCTGCTGTCGGGGTCCGTTTTTCCGCTCCAGCTGGACCGTACCCCAAAGGGCAACGAGGCAGGAAAATGTGGTTCCGTAAGACTCGGGGATCTTTCCAAGCCACACAGAGTGATGCCCCCTCCAGAGGCAGAGGGGGGGGGTAGAAATGGAAGACGCCGCCCTGGCGGCAGAGGGGGTCCACATAACCAAGGCGACAGGGATACTGTCCCTGGAAAGCCTTTCCAGCACTCCTGAACGGAGGCCCGGCTGTCCTGCTCTGGAGGCAGTCGGGGGTCGCTTGGCTTTATACCCACAGGCCTGGCTAAATATTACCTCGGATTCCTGGGTAAAAAGCATTGTAACCAGAGGATACAAAATCCCCTTCATATCAACTCCACCTCAACAAAGAAGGTTTCCAGATGTGCCACCCCATCTGCGAAGCCCAGCAGCAATAGAAATTTCCAAGCTGCTCAAAAACAGAGTCATCCAACCAGTCCCGGTGGACCAAAGAGGATCCGGAACTTACTCAAGGTTCTTTTTAGTTCCAAAAAAGACAGGGGATCTGGAGACCGATTTTAGATCTCAGCAATCTCAACACCTTCGTGAAGAAGGAAAAGTTCCGGATGGTCACGTTTCAATCGATCCTTCCATTTTTACAGAAGGACGATTGGATGTGCTCGATAGATCTCAAAGACACATACTACCACATCAAAATGGCCAGACCGTCCAGAGATCACCTGCGCTTCCGGCTGGGAGCCAGTCACTTTCAGTTTTGAGCTCTGCCCTTTGGACTCACCTCAGCCCCCAGGGTATTCACCAAATGCATGGCAGTAGTTGCGTCTCACTTGAGACGACAAGGATTCCAGGTGTTTCCCTTTCTGGACGACTGGCTCCTCACCGCCACCACCGAGCGTCACCTCATACAAGTCAGAGACTACACAGTCGACCTTTGTTCCCACCTAGGGATTTCAATAAACTTTGAAAAGTCTGCCTTATCGCCCTCACAGCATATTTCATTCATCGGCTAGATACACGATTAACACTGGTAAAGCTCCCTCCAATAAGGGCGTCAACCCTCAAACAACAGGTTCTTCTTCTACTACAGAGCAGGAAAGCCCCGGCCAAACTGGTGTTAAAAGTTTTGGGACTAATGGCAGCGTCCCTGATCGCAGTTCCTATGGGAAGATTACACATGAGGATCCTCCAATGGCTGCTTTTCGCGCAGTGGTCGTTCCAGCAGTTACCCCTAGCGCACGAGATTCTGATAACAGACTCTTGCAGACGAGACCTCTCATGGTGGGTGCACAGTCAGGATCTCACTATGGGTCGTCCGTTTGTTCTACCCAGTCCGACGGCCACAATAACCACAGACGCTTCTCTGATAGGGTGGGGGGGTCTATTTCAGGGAAGAACAGTCCAAGGGGAATGGTCCAACATGGAGTACAGCCTGCACATAAATGTTCTGGAGCTGAGGGCGGTGTTCCTGGCGTTGCAACACTTCCAAGCCCTCTTACCTCTAGGAACAGTGGCAGTTCAGACGGACAACATGTCTGTGGTCTGGTACATAAACAAGCAAGGGGGAACCAGGTCTTACCCGTTATGCAGAGAGGCCATGAGAATTTGGCAGTGGGCAGAGTCCACGGGTCGCTTTCTGATAGCAACGCACATCCCGGGGTCATCCAACGTCATTGCGGACACTTTGAGCAGAGCCATCCTGTTACCTCACGAGTGGTCCCTCAATCCACAGATGGCGGAAAAGATCTTCCGCAGATGGGGCCAGCCTTGCTGCGATCTATTTGCTTCCCCATTGAATGCAAAATGCAGAAGCTACTTTGCCCATCTACCCCCTCCGGGGGATGTCCCCAGGGACGCACTGATACACGATTGGCCCCCGGGTCTCCTATATGCATTCCCACCTACCCCCTTGATTCCCAGATTTCTACAGAAAGCCAGGAACCTGGAAAGGACAATAATACTCATAGCCCCATTCTGGCCTCGGCAGATATGGTTCCCCTTTCTTCGAGCCCATCAAACAGAGGAACCGTGGATTCTGGACCCAGTACCAGATCTACTGACCCATTCGTCAGGAGTTCCTCACCCGTCTCTTCAATCCCTCAAACTAGCAGCTTGGCTGCTCCGCTTCCCTGCCTAGCCAGGCCTGATCTACTTTCTCCGGCAGTTCAACACATTCTGATTACCTCTCATAAAGCTTCCACTACAAAACTCTACAGGAGTAAATGGAAACGCTTTGTATACTGGGCATCTAGCCAACACTTAGACCCCCTGGTAGCTCCTTTACATAAAGTATTGGAATTTTTATCTATCCTCTTTCACGAAGGAGCCTCTACTTCTACACTAAGAGTACAGTTGGCGGCCATATCGAACTTCCATATTGGTGAGGACGGTTCTCCCATTATGTCTCACAAACTTTGTAAGGCTTTTATGAAAGGAACCTTCCATCTTCGGCCGCCCGTCAGGAAGCCTTTCTTTCCATGGAGTTTAAATTTGCTACTGTCACAACTCATGTTGCCACCCTTCGAACCTGCTTCGTCCTGCCTCCTAAAGTTCTTATCGTGGAAGACACTTTTTCTCGTAGCTGTTACTTCAGCTCGAAGAGTATCAGAGCTGCAAGCATTATCGGTCAGACCACCTTACTTGATTTTCCACCCAGATAGAGTCTCTTTGCGTACAAATCCATCTTTCCTTCCAAAGGTATGTTCCGTCACAAATATTAACCAATCCATAGAACTCCCTACCTTCTTCAAGAACCATACTAACAAGTTGGAGTATATGCTGCACAAGTTGGATGTTCACAGGCAGCTAAGATTTTATTTGGATAGGACTAAAAGTTACAGGAAGACAGATAGCTCTTTGTCGCGTTTGCAGGCAATAAAAAGGGCATGGCAATTACAAAACGTACATTATCTAAATGGCTTGCTGATTGTATAGCCTTTGTATATTCTAAATCGAATCAGTCCTTACCTACCAAACCTAAGGCCCATTCTACCAGATCCGTTTCCACTTCCTTGGCTCATGCAGCTCGTTTGCCTTTGGACACGATTTGTGCAGCAGCCACGTGGTCTAAGCCACATACTTTCATCACTCATTATAGAGTTGACAAAGCCTCCAAAGACAGGACATCTTTTGGTTCCACTGTGCTTAGGAACATTATTCCATGAGTCACTCGGGGTGACGGAGCTAGGGACGCTACCCGTGTGTAAGAACAAACGGCGAGATTGAACACTCTCACATAAAGAAGTTATGTCCTTACCATAACATTCCATGTGGAGTGTTCATCTCGCCTTTGTTCTTACCTCCCTCCCCCCCCCCATGTGTTTTGGAAGAACGGGTAGGACTAAACTCTGATTGAAATGTCTTAACCCCTTCCGGGGTGTATGGTTCTGTGTCTCATGGGGTATATGCTACTACCCTTAGTTATTTTGCTATGGTGAGAGAGTGTCTCTGGATGTCTGAGAGAGTGTGTAGTTCTTGCACCTGAGGTATTGGTTTATCGGTCTGGTTTGTTTGCAAACTTGATCTGAGTAATGGCAGGGAGGATTGTGGGATATAGTCTGGTCTCGAGCTTCTCTGAGATGCAGAGCTTTGCAATGCGGCCGACTCGGAGCCGAGGATCGGCTCCGAACCCGTGTGTAAGAACAAAGGCGAGATGAACACTCCACATGGAACGTTATGGTAAGGACATAACTTCTTTTTTTTGGACACCTCTGCCAAGAAAAAAATAAGATTCTTTTTATAGTCACTAATGTCCCAATTGAGCTTCTTTTTACGCTCAATCACTTCTGTTTCAATCTTTAATAAATCATTTTTGATTTCCTTCATTTTAGATGAAAACATTTTAGAAGAAAACTCTTTCAGTAATGCCTCCTGCAAAACTGAAATCTGTTGCTGAATTCGACCATCCACTCTGGCATTCTGTTTAATTAATACTTTAACCCAGTTCAAAGTGCACTGCAAAGCAGTCTCTTTCCATTCTTCTAGTAAATCAATTTCATCTTCCCCGAATTCAAAGACAGGCAACCTGTCCACCCTTAATCCACGGGGAGTAATAGAAAGACTGGCATATTTGTCCAAAAGACACAAGTCATAAAACAAAATCACTTCCTTAATCATAAGATTTTTAAGCTCATCAAACCTTTTATCCTGAGCTTCATGTTCAATAGATGACCATGGATCAAAGTTGGCTAACTTTTCCTCCCTCTCCTTCAATAAGTCAGCCAAAAATATTGCAGTACCATCCGTTTGCATACCCCTTTGAGTTTGTAGAATTTCAGGAAAAGCTGCAGCCCCTTCCAAGGACATATTAGAAACAAACAAACCACAATAACATCAGAAGATCAAGCCAAGGAGCTGCAAACTGACAACATTTTAATGTGTTCTGGTACCTCGGCTAGAATGCCTTCAGAGGAATAATTCAAACACACAATGCAGTCACATTTATACACCTTCACAAATTACTTAAGTAATTAATTACATAAATAAATAATTATTTCATTAAATACATGGTCATCATAGAAATACGAACTTACATCACACATTCAAATTTACTTCCAAATTTAACCCTTTAAGGGCCAATGTGCCAAAATTAAAATAAACCTACTTTCCATAGTTAATAATTTTTGTACAAAATTACCTCCCCCTTTGTTCCCAGGACTAGCTAGCACACAAAAACATAAAGAATCATCCTTTCCCTTGTGTATTTTAAGAAAGTGATCAGCAATGGGGCTTTCCTTTCTACAATTTTTAATATCCCTTAAATGTTTTTGTTTAAACAACATACCATTTTGATGGTATGCACTCGCAACCCACTATACACACCACTCCACAAGACTGACCATTGGGATGTTTAAATGTGGGAAATGTAAAGTTTGTTGGAGGGTGAAGGATCTTTCTGGTATTAGCATTAATGGTGTACGTTATGTTGCCAAAGGAAAATTTGATTGTCAGTCTTGTGGAGTAGTGTATATAGTTGGTTGCGAGTGCATATCATCAAAATGGTATGTTGGTCAAACAAAAAGGATGATTAAAATTCAAATTTTGGAACATTTAAGGGATATTAAAAATTGTGGAAAGGAAAGCCCCATTGCTGATCACTTTCATAAAATACACAAGTGAAAAGATGATTCTTTACATTTTTGTGTGCTAGCTAGTCCTGGGAATAAAAGGGGTGGTAATTTTGTACAAAAATTATTAACTATGGAAAGTAGATTTATTTTAACTTTTGGCGCATTGGCCCCTAAAGGTTTAAATTTGGAAGTAAATTTGGATGTGTGATGTAAGTTCGTATTTCTATGATGACCATGTACTTAATGAAATAATTATTTTTTTATTTATTTAATTATTTAATTAGGTAATTTTTGAAGGTGTATAAATTTGGCTGCATTGTCTGTTTGACTTATTCCTCTGAAGGCATTCCAGCCGAGGTACCAGAACACATTAAAATTTTGGCAGTTTGCAGCTCCTTGGCTTGTTTTACTGTTCTCTTCACTGTTGCAGCATTCATTACAGTAGGGATCCTTTGCCAAGGGCGACCTGACGTCCAGCCAGTATACCAAAGCCTTTAGGTTGCTTTAAGGTACGCCATACATCACACTTATGCTCCTTGCATAGCATAAGGCATAAAAGTGATGTCCAGACTTACCATCCTCAGAACTGAGAGCCCCAGTAGGAACGCCGGTCCAAAGAAAGAGGTAAATAATACATCCAGAAGAGACATGGACCAGGGGGCAGAGGGAGGGAGTGAATACTGCAACAGTGAAGAGAAGGACATCTGCCGTTATGGTAAGATTTTACACAACTGTACTATGTTTTTCCATTTCACTGTTGCATTATTCATTACAATAGGGAGAGTGTCAAAGCTCTGGAAGAAAAGAGGGAGGCGGAAGGACCAGCAGAGCTCTGTAAAAACCCATGAAGGATAGCCCTAGCAAAACCAGCTTCTAGCTCTTTCAACTCCATCCAACTTGTAGTGCTTGGTAAATGTATGCACAGAAGTCCAGATCGCTGCCTCAGGAATAGAGTTAGTATCCAAACCCTTGAAAAAAGCACCAGAATAAGCCACAGCTCTAGTACAATGAGGCTTAACAGAAGAAGGAAGGCTCTTACCATGAAAGGAGTAACAAAAAGAAATGGCTTTAGAAATCCAAGAAGAAATACTTTGATTGGCCACAGCTAATATAAGGACCTAGGATGAAAAAAAACAAAGAGCTGATAAGATTTACGAAACATCTTAGTCTTATCCAAATAAAATCTGAGTTGTCTGTGCACATCTAACATGTGCAACACCTTCTCACTGGCAGACTGCGGAGAAGGGAAAAAAGTGGGCAAATGAATACACTGATTGAGACAACTCATTCACCACCTTGGGCATAAAAGAAGGATTAGTACAAAGGGACACCCTGTCCTTATGAAACACCAAAAAGGGATGACAAGCCAAAAGAGCTTGAAGCTCAGGCATCAGTCTAGCAGAAGTAAGGGCTAACAAAAGTACAGTCTTCCAAGAGTAATGTTGCAAGGAAACTGAGGCTGCAGGCACAAAAGGAGACTGGGTCAATTTTTCTAAAATAAAATTAGGATCCCAAGAGGATGAACAGGCTTTCTGAGAGGCCTAATATGAAGGACGCCTTTAAGGAATTGTTCAGCTTCAAATCTAGAAGTTAAAGGAGGTGATAAAGGCAGACAAGCAGAAATAGCTGATAAGTAGGCCTTAACAGAAGAATAGGCCTACCCAGCATTGAGTAGTTCACACAGATAAAAGATAACCAAAGGAGCATACACAGAAAGTGGATCCAAGCTATGAGAAAGACACCAAACAAAATATCTCTTCCATTTGGATAAGGAGGATTTCCTACTAGTGGGTTTACTGGCCTCCTACAGGACCCTAAGTACATCCTCAAAAAAAATCGGTGCCTGTGTGCATGCAAAATCCTATCACCCACAATGTCAGTTGAAGAGTGGACAGGTGGGAATGGATGAGAGATCCCTTGTCTTGTGTGTGTATGTCCACTATGTGAGGTAACTTGTGATGATTTATGACTAAATGCAGAAGAAGAGGGAACCAGTGCTGTCTCAGCCAAAAGGGAGTCACCAGCAAGAATTCGGTAGCATCCTGTTGAATTTTGAATGACTTTTGGAATGAGGGGAAGGGGAAAAAAGGCATAGAGAAACATCCCCTTCCAAGAAAATGAGAGGGTGTCCACCTTCCATATCAGAGGACTTGGGACTCTGGCACAAAATAGAGGAAGTTGTCTGTTAAGAGGAGAGGCAAAAAGAACTATTTGAGGAGTACCCCACTGAAGGACAGTGTCCAGAACCACATCCCTGTGTAGCATCCATTTATGGGATTGAGGTATGGATCTGCTCAGAGAATCTGCTACAGTGTTTTGACCTGAGGAAATGTAGACTGCCTGAAGTGTCGCTTGATACTGGATAGCTAGTTCCCACACTAGGAGAGCTAACCATCAAAAAAGATAAGACCTTGTCCCCCCTGTTTGTTGACATACGACATCACTGTGGTATTGTCTGTAAACACCTTCAGTGGTCCTGGAGAGAAGAGAGGATGAAGGGCCTGAAGAGCCAGCAGAAGAGCCCTCATCTCTTTTGACATTGATGTGCTCTTTCTGTTGAAGAGGTGGCCAGACTCCCTGCACCTTTAGGGAGCCGAATGCTACTCCCCATCCCACATCTGAAGCGTCTGTGAACAGCAACAGCTCCTGAAAGGGAAGAGGTGGATGAAAATGGAGCCCTGGATTGAGAGTCAACTGCTGAATTGACCACTGAAGTTCCAGCTTGAGACATATAAGAAGACGCGCTAAATATTTGAGGAGATGAGAATGCTGAATCCAAACTGACTTTAGGAACCACCAAAGTTTTTTCATGTGGTGTTTGGCAAAAAGGAGCATAGGAATGGTGGAAGCCAGGAACCCCAGAACTCTCAGAAATTCCCTGGCTCTTACTGAACCCAGAGGAAGAAGGGACTGAAAAAATGAAGTAAGAGTTATGGGCTTGGGAGGAGGCAGGGATGCCAGCATAAGAACAGTCTGGATCCTACACCTCAGAAAGACAAGGTCCTGAGAAGGAGTCAGAAATGACTTTTTGAAATTTATAGTGAACCCTAGGCTCTGCAGAAGGTAAATGGCAAAATGGAGATTTTGCAACTAGGTCTCTAGAGAAGATGCCTGGAACAGGAGGGCGTCCAGCTAGGGAAAGAGTTAGATCCCCCTTAGCCTGCAAAAAGCAGTCACAGGAGTGAGGCCTTTGGTGAATACCCTTGGGGCAGTAGAAAAGCCAAAGGGCAAAGCAAAGAGCTGAAAATGACAGGAAGCAACAGAGAAACATAAAAACTTCCTGAAAGGGGGTTGAAGCAGGATATAAAGATAAGCATTCTTGAGGTCCAGAGAAACCATATAAGCCTGAGGAAGCAGAAGAGGGAGCAAAGTCAGAAGGGACAACATCCAGAAAGAGGGGACTTTCAAAAAGTTGTTTAGATGAGAGAGATCCAGAATAGATCTCCAAGTGCCCTCTTTCCTGGGCATTAAAAACAATTTGGAGTAAACCGTCCTCCCTCTGAGGAAACTGGAACTTCCTGAATAGTTCCCTGAGTCAAGAGATCCAGAGCACTCCTAGAAAAAAGGGCAACTGCTCCTGAGGGGGCTGAGGAGTTCCCATAAAAGAGGTAAGAGATTTCCAGACCATGAAGTACGCTTGGCGGATAATGGACAGAACCCAAGAGTCCAGAGTAATCTTTAACAAAACAGGAAAAGAAAGGGACAAAGAGAAACAAGAATGTGGTGAGAAGAACAGGATAGTCAAACAGCACCTGGTTTGTCAGGAAAAGGAGACTTCTGGGTTATAGAAGTCTGGGTAGCTTTAGCAGGAGGAGCCTGCTTCCCACCCTTCTTACTCATGGGAGGAGGACGAAACTGCCTGTGAATAAAGGCTGGCTTATTGGGATAATTTCTCTGAAATTTAGGCACTGCAGAAACAAATCATGTTTAAGTTCCTGCAAGGCCTTGCCCTTATCCTAAACAGACTTAATCAAATCAGCAGCAGCTTCATCAAACAAGTGTTTGTTGTCCAGGGGAGCATCCATCAACTTAGCCTTAATGTCATCAGGCAAAGGTTGAAGCCAAAGCCAGGAATATCTTCTCATCACAGAACCAAAGGCATCAGCCCTAGAAGAAGCATCTGCTGCATCATTACTATACTTAATAGAATGGCAAGCTAGCGGGGAAGAAGTCCATAATAGGGAAAGGCAGACATCTTCCCTTCAGAGTCAAGAAGATCAGAAATAACCTGGCAGGCTTGGTTAAAAAGGATCAGAATGTACCTGGAAATATGGGTCTGATAATTGACAGCCCTAAAAGCTAAGGTAGCAGAGGTATAAACCCTCTTACCTAGCCTTTCCATGGTTCTGTTGTCTTTATCAGAAGGAGGTAACTTAGTAGAAGGCAGCAACTGAGATGGGTTGTCAGAAGCCAGACACCGCAGAAGGGTCAGCTGAAGACACCTATATAGAAATTCACTATCCTCGGGCATCCTATAAAACCTATCAGATTTCTTGGGGGCAGGGAGCTGGGAATCAGGAATCTTGGAAGTCACAGAAAAGGCATCCAGTAAAGCAGTCAAAACAGGATGAACAGCACAAAATGAAAGAGATTCTATTTGCAGGAGTTCATGATACCTTTTCTGTACCTCAAAAACCTGGGTACAGTCCCATTTAAAAAACTCTACCATTAAAGAAGAGGAAATTTAAGATGAATAAACAAGGGACTCCTCATCTGAATCCACCTCCTCCTCAGAGGAATCCTGTTCCTTGGGTCTTTTAAGGGGAGTAGATGTCCAAGGGGGAGTTGGAACAGAAACTCCCTGAGGAGGTTTAAAAGCCATCAAAGCATTAAACAACCCCTGAGTGAAATACTGCCATTCACTGTGCTGATCTTTAGGAGCTGGAGAATTATGTTTAGTCTTCTGCTTTTTCTTCAAGGGGACTTCCTTATAGAATTTAGAAGGCTCAGACCCCAGACAGCATTCGGTAATAGTAGCTGGACTTCTCTGACCAACATTTGAGGAACACCTCTAGGTCCCTTGGAAATAATCAGACGTGGTTGCCCCTGAACATCCAAAGCAGATGTCTGCAAGGCTTCCAAGGATGTGCTTAAGTTTGTATCTAATCTACGCTGGCCTCTAAAACAGTAGCGGCAGAAGAATCCAACAGTGGAGCCAGGCAATCCTCTGGGCTTTCACTCGCCTCAGGAGAGACATCTGGCGGAAGCTGAACAGCAGAAGAATCCTGCCTAGCTTTCTTGGCCTTCTTCTTCACAGACGGCTGACCCTCGGAGCGGGAAGTTCCTTCCATTGTGTCTTTAGCTAAAAGCTTAAGACATTGATTCTCCAGATACAAGGCCAAAGAACATATCTGACTGCGGAGGGTCCTGGGAACAAAAGCTTGACAAATTAAACAGGATGTGTGGTCATGGGAAGCGCCGAGACAAAACAAGCACTCCTTGTGATAGTCTTTATGGCGAATATGTCTCCCTCACTGGTATTTACCCTTCTTGGATGACATGAAACCCCCACAAGCAACAATAACTAAAGGAAAAGATAAGATACAAAAATCCCAACAGGGTACTTACCTGAAACAACTTAGTGAATCAGCAACGGAATGAGCATTCAGACAGATGATCAAAAGATGGTATTCGGACTAGTTCTGGGGATGGTACAGGTAAAGTGTCACCTTTATGCGACACTGCGCAAGGAGCATGCATGTGATGTAAGACATACCTTAAAACAATAGAAAGGCTTTGGTATACTGGACGGACGTTGGGCTGCCCTTGACAGAGGATCCCTATTGTAATGAATACTGCAACAGTGAGAAGGAAGGACATTTACAGGTTCTCCAGTTCTGGGCTGGGGTGCCTTCATGTTCTCGATGGTTTTCTCCAGGTGCTCCATTTTCCTCCCACATTCTAAAGACATGTATTAGGTGTACCTATGAGTACTTGCATGTGTGATATGGAAAAAAGACCTAGGAACCCCCACCTCCCACCTCACCTTGTAAACTCTGAAGATAACGGTGCCTGTTTGCAGAGTCACTGTAGGAGTCAGCTGTGACTCGTAAGGTCAGTTGTTTGGGATTTGGGAACTTATGTGGACAGTGACCTATTGACCAACATGTGTCTTTTGTCATAAGAAAGCCCTTCTATATTAGACAGCTTATAAACAAAGGGATTGTGTCTAGATCTAGGGTTGGTATTATGCCCCCTTTGGCATGCATCTGTACAGACACATTCAGCAATTTGAATGCTTACAGAGATACCTTACTAAAAGGATATAAGGGCTAAACAATATGTCCTACATGGACTGCTTCAAAACCCTGTCAGTTATACTTAGTATCCTACAGACTGCTAAAAGTTGACATCCTCCAACCTAGTACTGATGGATTTACTGTACATCAGTAAGTCAAATGGCATAGGAATAGTGATATAAACCTCTTGTGCAACAGGACAATTTGTAGGGATAGGTAGGTATATCTCACAGAGGATACCACTGCTTTGGAACATAGTCCATCCATGTAAAACAAAGCTCATCCTTGTCCATATTCAAGCACAACTTGGATCTGTGAATGGGAAACAAAAAATTTACCCCAAAACTGCCCTACCCCCCCCCCCCCCCACACACACACACACACACACACACAAACACATACACTAGTAATCAGCAGCTGCTAAATGCTTTATCCCATGCATGGGTCCTCTCAAGTTATCTGTGATATGATCTCAGTTATTCTTGCTAGGAGTAGTATAGAATTATTGACCATGAGATGGGTAAGGTCAGTCTAACACCAAATGGAATAATTTATTTCAGGCACCAAAAGTGAAACTGGCTAGGCTTAAAATGGCCAACAAAAACAGAGTAATTCTTAGCTATGTACCTGGAAGAGAATGAGCAAGAAAAAGTTAAACAGAATGAAGTACTAAATGTTTGAGGACAAATAGCCATGCTTCTGTTTACAGCTTCAGGTTCCTACACATGTGATCTCTGAGTGGCCAACTGTAACAGCAGGGTACCATTGATGAAACTGAAATTCTAGCACTGCCTTTGAAGTACAATGTGTACAAGCCCAGCTTAAGAACAGGAACCTAGTTTATCTGCCCAAAAAGCCACAATTGATGTGCCTTACTTACATTTAAGTTTTAGTGCTCATGCAGGTCTATAATTTATGGATTTGATAGTTTAGTTTTGTGCAATGATTGAAGAAGTGGGAAAAAATTGACAGAGGCAGTTTGCCCCTAAAGGAAGCAATGTTAGGGCTATGTATAGTTAAACACGTTTCTCAACTGGCCCTGACTTTTTCTCAAAATTTTGCTCTGTACCTCATAATCCCTTTTTGCAAAGGCGGTGGATTATGCTTAATAAACAATGGCAGTCATTAGAGTTCCAGCCTTACTTTTCTTCATAAACTGCATGCTAATTCACATTCTGTTATTCTGACAACTTTTCAAGTTAACAGTAATAATATTTTTAATTTAAAAGTGTCACTGATTTGGAGCATTTGTCTCTGATTGTTTCTTAATTTGACACTGATTCTTGAGGTAAGAGGTTGAGGGCTATGATTGTCAGAGAGACCTGGTTCAAGACCAGTGAATGTACTCTATCAGTGGAGAGCTTCAATGACTATCACATATATAGCCCCACCACATTGCAGTTAGGCACTAAATATTCTCAAAAAATTAAAAAAAAATCTCATGCCAAGATTCATTAGACAAGGTAATTAATGACTTGGAACTCCTCCATATCCAGCTTAATATAAACTAAACCCTTTTATCACCTCCTGCCTATTCAGAATGGACTACAGGTCTGTCACATTCACCTTAAAACTGAAGCCAGAAGTATCCTCCAGTACTTCAATATTTAGAGACTATGCAAAGGCCAGTGTACTAAAACAGAGTAATGACCTGACTAAATTCAAAAACCCTTCCACCTTGACTATCCCACTGCTTAGGCAAAATCCTTTACTGCACAGTTCTGTGCACATGTAAATAGTTTTGTAGATGCATCTGTCCCCCTCAGAAATAAATACAATACAAAATTCAAAAATAGTCCATTTGTTGAGATTGTAATATAAATAGGCTCTATTTTAAAAGAAAAAAACTCATTGCTTGCAGCAATAAACTTCACTCTCAAGAAGCCAAAAACAGTCTTGCTAACTTAAATAAATAACTTTGAATACCGATCAAATCAACCAAAGCCAGATATAAGGTAAAAATAACCACCCCAGGCAAAAGGTAACCACAAAGCCTTCTTTAACTATGTTATAAATCTCAGAAACAATGCCCAGCACTGCACAGAGCTATTAGTAAATGATATCTCATACTCAGACCCAGAAGACATAGCTAATCTACTAGTGGACAAAATCATCTCCAACTTCAACCCCATTCCAATATTCTCAGATCAAATATCCATATTTATCCCCCTTCTACAAATCTCCCTAGAACAAGTTCTTAATACACTATTATGGCCAAGCACATTACGTCTGTTGGGCCTGATAACATAACAGGCTGCCTGCTAGCTAGCCTGAAATATGAATTATCAGACCTGTACAAATGCTATCCAACATTAGCATCAAAGCAGACTTTGTGCCTGATAGCAAAATGGTCATTTCCTTGCGCAAAGGTGGGGCTGCAGACCCAGTCAGTTAAAAACTCATAAGCCTGACGAGCCTCATCTTTAACACTGTGGATAGGATAATTATAAAACTAATACATACTGATATGGGTGAGCTACACACTCACAGCCCAACCAGTTCACATTCAGGCAAAGGTTCACATTCATCAAGGGAATGTCCTGCCTACTTTACCTGGTGGACTTTTTCAGAAAAGTCAGTAAGGCAATAGACAAGAACATATCAGTGCATGCTGCCTGTCTGAACCTTGCAAAGGTGCTCAACACCATCCCACACTGAGGCATCATAGATAAACTTTCCCAGCTAAATGTTAACCACTATGTAACTCATTGGATTGCAAATTGGTTCACAGATAAAACACTAGGGTTGCCACCTTTTCAAACGGCCAAAGTAGGACATTTTCAGTACAAACAGATTTTACAGGCCGAGGCCGACACATACACACGGTCAGTACAAAGGATAGAACGTAACTTTTTTGCCTAAATAAAAGCTTATTCTTGTAGCATTTTAGTTGCTTATTTTGTTTCTTATAACATTTAGGTATTTTAGACACAGAATAACTGTTTTATGCAACTATTACATAAAATATAGGAAATAATTATATCCTACAATCTCAGGACATTTGCCATTTTTAATATTTTTTGTCAGGACACAACTGCCCAAAGAGGGACTGTCCCTCGCAAAGTGGGACAGGTGGTAACCCTATAAAACACAGAAAATAAGAATTGGCTGTTCTCTCTCCTCCAAAAGATGTGTCACTACTGGAATGGCCTAGGGTTTAGTCCTAGGGCCACTTCTGTTTGGCATTTAATTCTTGTAGGTCATAGCTAATGTTAAGGGAATGCGGCTGACCAGGTTTGCCATCATAAACTCACCAGAGGACATCCTACAAGATGGCCTGTCCTAAACAAATAGTTGGTGCAAAAACCATGGACTGAAACCAAATGCGAAGAAATGTATAGCTGTATCCTTTGGCAAGCATGACTGTCTTTATAATAATCACACTGATAACACCCTCCTGACAACTGATTCCATAGTTAACAATCTGGGAACCTATACTGACAATGAACCGTGTTTTGTTCACCACATATCTGGGATCCAGATCCAGGGACATACAGTTGTTTATCTGTACTTGGCATTCATTAGGTTGACCATTGAGTATAATGCTCCCTTCATTACGGTGGAACAGTTGCAGCACTTCCTCACTAAAAGAATGAAGGCCCTAAATCATAAAAACTGTGCAGACCACCTTAAAGCCTCGTCTCTCTTCTCAGTATCATACAGGCTGCTGAGAGGAGATCTCTGCCTCGCGTATGTAGCCCCTATTCTGTCAGACTTATTACACATTTGAAAGTCCACTGGTATCAGAAACACTCACTCGAGGGATCTCAGTCTGTTTTGCAAGATTAACAGAACATGCTGGAAGGATAGGTACGTGTCACAGAGAATGCTACTTTTA
Source organism: Protopterus annectens (assembly GCF_019279795.1). Taxonomy (NCBI): domain Eukaryota; kingdom Metazoa; phylum Chordata; order Ceratodontiformes; family Protopteridae; genus Protopterus; species Protopterus annectens. The sequence continues at coordinate 376,679,101 of NC_056728.1, forward strand.
ATAAACTGGCTTCCCCTCCACATGAAACAAAGTACTATGCTTACGCTTTTTCAAATGTAACTTTGCGAATGGATGGGTAGCTGCAAATTCACCCCGGTTTAACACCAATGGCCCTCAAGAATAGGGGAAGCATGTAAGTACCCAGCATATAATTGTGCAGGCCCATCTTCAGAGATTCATATTGCGGAACATAATGGCTTACTAACAGTTATCATTGGAGTGTAGGGCTAGGCTTCTTAAGATGCTCACAGGTCAATAGCCTAATAAGTAACATAACCAGCTCTAGCAGTAAATATATGCTTACGTTTTAGGATATTGTAAGTATTGGGGAATGCTGCGACTTAAATGTTCATTGTAACTAGATTTACTTCCTTGAAAGAAATTTGTTTACTGACAGACAAAATAATATTGGGCCTGACTGTTGCGTTTTTAGCGTATGAGTTTTGTCCAGAGCTATTTTCTTCACCATTGGTCCCATACTCAGTGCTTGGGTTAATCTGCTCATCAGATGAGGTTACAACTGCAGCTTTACATATGTGAGTAAATGAATGCACATGCTGACAGGCACAATGGGAGGGCACTGGAGTGACCTAAGGATCATTTGTGGGAGAAAAGCCTGAAGAATAGCGCAGACAGGCAGAAAATAGCTATGTCAGCTGTCCCATTGACCTTAAGTTAAGAGCAACTCAACTGTCTCGGGAGTTAATGAATGGTAGATACTTCATTGCAGTGGCCCCAGGGGCACACTTCCTTTTACATTTTCTTTTGCCTTTTAGATCAGCTGTTAACTAATTAGTGTCACTGTGGGGATTTTGTTACAGCTATCAGAATGAATGAATTCTCGGTCACTTCTGCAAAGGTTGATTTTTTTTTCATTTGTTTCAGTATGGGAAGAAAAGTCCTGTAGATCATACTGATTTACATGGAGGTCATGGTCAGGACATTGATACAAAGAAACAATGTGTGTAAAAAAACACAATTTAAAACTTTTTGTGCAGTAGACAAATGTCAGTTAAAAGCAGTGACAGTGGTGTTGTATGCTACACCTCAGCATAGGCATCAGGAAGATGCAGCCAGATTTGACAGGCTAAAAAGATATAAAATCCATAGTATGTCCTTATGAAAAAAAATGCAAGATAGAAGGAAATTTGCTCCCTGCTTGAATAATTTATACCAAAAAAAAAATGTTTGCTGAACTCTTAAGAAATGTGTGATTACGTATACTGAATTCTTTTTGTTGTTTTATGTTGTTATAGTATGTGTATTTGTGTGTGCTTGTTACAACGTGTGTGTGTGTGGGGGGGGGCGCATGCGTGTGTGTTTGTGCATACCTCTCAAGTGTATCTCATCATTGGGCACATTCCTTATTTTGAGTGTTAAAATGTCCATGTTCCTCACTGTGCCACACTGAAAGGGTCTGTCACACATTCATTGTTAAGAATTTTTCTAACCATTATCCATATTAAATACTATTGGATCATCGAAAGAACATCTTATAAGTAAAAAGTGACACAGGTGAGCTTCATAGATAAAGATGCTAGTAAGCTATTAGTATGTGTTCCTCATGCTTGCCCATTTGTTCCACATTACGAGAGATAGTGTTCCACTTTTTAGGATTGGAAGGTTTTGCGCCATGTGTGTATATTCTTGTCTGTATGTGTATATAATAATCATTTTATTTCACAAAAAGCAGAGGACGTACAGCCCCAGCTGTCAGTTTAAAGAATTTGTCACAATAGACTTTTTGGACTAATAAAACATAAGTGTCAATTAGCATGTACTGAAAAAGGAAACTGGCTTTTCAGATGTGAATTGATCCCTTCACAGTAAGGTACCCAGGAAAATAGAGGTAATCAAACAGAATAAACACTGACACTTAACATGTCAGAGTAGAGAACATCCAGATGTGATTTACCTTCGTACAGATGTCTTCAGCAACGGCTACCAGTGCATTTTGCTAATTGCATCATAGATTTCCCCTTGATGAATACAAGCTGAATTAACACAGGAGCACTAATGTACCCTTTCACCATTATTGTTGTACAAGAAGCCCTGGCAGCCGCTAGTAGTTAGTTATACAGACATTAATATTAATGATTGGCTATTTGAAATTGGTGACAAACTGCAAGCTGACGGAATTCTGAGGTTGAAACCAATCAGGAAGTTAATGAGGAGTTAAATTACTACTGCTGACTGCCAGTTAATTACATTTACACTACAGGCAGAGAAAGAGTGCTGTGGGGCGATCTGAACTCGGTTAAATGTATTTGTAGAGAGCATACAGAATAACACAAATCCCTTTATGTGGTTCATGTATCTCCTCACTTTGTAATTTGATAGATCATTTTGACACTGTAATTATTTTTATTCCTATAAATTCAGGGTATATTTCTTATTGTGATTGTGACTTATTTCACAGAGTATGTTTTAAGAATTGCTTTTGTTGCACACTTATTTGACTTGTATGATGTCGAGTTGGGGAATATATGCTGCAGTGGGAAAAAAAAGGTGATAGGTTTGTATTTATATTTTACTGCAAAGTCAAAAAGCAGATTTGATGTTATACTTAAATATAACAGCTGTTAGCTGTTGTTGCATTGCAGAAGTGTAATCACTTAATATATAAAAAGTCATGTCCTTCTAGAGGCTTGGACCTGTGCTACCATTGCCAGATTTCATGCATAGGTTAGATAGAACTTTTATGACTGAAGATATTGCCACAGCTTCTAAGATTTAAAATGCTTCCAGTGTATGATTTGTCATTTGAAGTGCAGATCTGAAAGTTAACCATGTGCAGTTCTGACTGAGGACCCTGCAAGGAAAATAACGTAAATAGGTTCACTATTTATAATTGTGTCTGTTTAATCAAAACACAATTATTCAAACACAAAACATCTAAAACCTTAGGAGGTTGCTAGTCAATATAATGGCACTACCAAGACTGCAAAAATAAAACATTCAGGGGGGCTAAATACCGCTGTATTCCCCTGAAACTGGGTCAGGCCTTCCCCCCACGTCTAAATTGTGTGTGTGTGTGTGTATGTATATATATATATATATATATATATATATATATATATATATATATAAGATATATATATATAGAGATATATACGTCATCTCTGATACTGCATACATTCGGAAAAGAGGGAGAAAGTAAGGACAAAACTAGACTCGCTTCCATGCTGTTTTCTAAGTGTAGCTGACATGACAAGACAGTAATGATTTTTTTCATATTCAGCATTTTGAGAATTAATCACCTGTCCAGTGACAAAATGTAGGACTTCTGATGTGAAACAACTAGATGTCCTTAGTAAGGCCATGAAGGTTATCTTGGAGATGGAGAGAAAAGAATATGAGCATCTTCTAGAACTGAAGGACTTGCGTTCATTAAGTATGAGGAAAGAGAGAAACAAAAAAAGCAATACACTTTATTTCTAAAGAAGTTAGAGAATGAAACATTAATGTAATGAAAAAAGGCGCTCAAATACCTTTGCATCTCCGTACTTATGCTTCTTGATTAAAATTTTTAAACTGTAAGTGGATCGGTTTCTTATTTTCCTCCGCATCCAATATGTTTTTAATGTTATACTTTATTTATTTGTTTGTTTGTTCATTTGTCTGTGTCACCATGAAGCTGTGACTGACCAAAACTTATTTTTGGCTGTGGGTAGAAAAGCTCCTCTGCTATATAAAAATGAATTGCGTCATAAGAAGAGGTCCACCTTGAGTAACCTTTTAGATTTATACCACAAACATTTGGGCTGCTTGACAGATAAAATGCTCTCAGACTGCCCTCTCCCTTCTCATAATGCACCAAGAGCATGCCTGTCTCCAGTTCTTTAAACCCATGTAAAGCTTTGGTTGTGAAAGAAAAAATGACCACAGGTTCCATTTGCTGCTTTTTTTTTTTTTTTTTTTTTGAGTATGTTTGATGTATGAGTGCCCTAGTTCTGTTTCTTTGTTTTAAGTGACAAGTTATTTATTTCCTTTCTTTTTCCAAACTATCTTGCCCCCCCCCCCCCAACACACCCTGTGCTGGGTTGTCCTCATTATTTCTCATGACATGTTCTCTTTTCACTAAGTGCTTCTGTTGCAGGAAATTTGCACCTGCCAACAGGCATATAAAGTGGCTTTCTTGTATTAAGCCACAACATTATACCCTTTAAGTGTGCAAACTGTGTCACATTTATTGATGACCAAGTGTCATTGGAAGAAGGCTTTGGAAATTTGCATCTTTTAAAAAAAAATTGTCATAGCAGTGTAAAGAGTGGCTTCTTCCTTGAGATAAGAAAAAATGTACTTCTTTTGAAAAAAAAAAATGACATGACATTCTAAAAGGTGCCTTCTTCCAAGAGGTAAGAACATTTTATTTCTTTAGAAAACAAATTTTGGCATGCCAGTAGAAAGGGAGGCTGTTTCCACGAGAAGAGAAAAATATTGCACCTCTAGAAAAAGTCTGCCGTCTTCAGAAAGAGAGAATTTGTTCCATTGTAAATCTGTTTGTTCACACCGAGAGCTTCAGATCCAGGGAGGCTGATTTCCACTTCTCCTGGACCATCTGCCTTCAAGGTAATGGAAAGGGTTTTCTCCCATCCAGAGAATTTTTCGACTATCACCTCTTTGGATCCTATTCCCATTCCTTCTCCGGATCCGAGTGCTAAATCTTACCGTTTTACACCACAGGGACAGCCAAGCCGTAAGAGCTTCCTGATAGTCCCTGCACAGGGGCTTCCCCTTTCTTCCAACACTTCTCCAGAGAATCCCAGTGAAATCTCAGGGGCCTTTTCAAGATTCAAGCAGAGATTTTTCTCCCAGAGGCAGCAAGGGGAGTAATTATAATAATGGAAGACGTCACCCAAGCTGCAGAGGCTCTGCAGAATCAATGGTCTTGAAATTCTCAGACAGACCCTTCCAGAGGATATTTTATTCCCTTTTTACAAAATCCACCAAGGATAAGAAAAAGTCTCCCTGATGTTCCACCCATTCATCAGGAGGAAGCAGCTCTGGAAATCCAAAAGCTGCTAGACAAAAGAGGCATCCAAGAGGTCACACCAGACCAAAGAGGATCCAGTTTTTACTTAAGGTTCTTTTTAGTGCCAAAGAAAACAGGGGGGCTGAGACCCATCCAGGATCTCAGTTATCTAAACAAATTCATAAAGAACTCCAAATTCCTGATGGTCACCATTCAGTCCATTCTACCACTGTTCCAGAAAGACAACTGGATGTGCTGTGTAGAGCTGAAGGATGTGTACTATCACATAAAAGTGAACAGATGATCCTGAAGATTCTTTCACATCCATCTGGGAGCCCTTTATTATCGGTTCAGAGCCCTGCCCTTTGGTCTCATCACAACCCCCAGGGTGTTCACCAAATGCATGGCAGTGGCTGCAGCTCATTAAAGACTGCGTGGATTCAGGGTGTTTCCTAATTTAGATAACTGGCTTCTTATCGCAGCAACCAGGCATCTATTGAGAACAGTTAGAAACTATCTTCTTCAGTTGACTCACTCTCTAAATATCACTGTGAATCTTGCAAAATCCAAACTTCAACCATTACAAGTCTTGGAGCTTATAGGGGTTCGCCAAGACACAGTAAATCTTCAAGTTCTTTCCACAGAGCATAATTCTTGGAACTAGACAAACTTTCAACTTAAGCACTCAAACCATTCACTTTTCATCCCAGCACTTGCTCAAAACTCATAGCAAGCACTAATAAACCTTAGCACTAGACCCCCCTATACTGTAGAGAAGGACAAGGCTCTCTATTCGACCTTACCAGCCAATCAGTAAAACAGTTCACTGTACCTATCCAGGCATGTCCAAAAGGCAGTTTCAGGTGTACTCTCCAGTCCGACTGGTGAATCTGGGCATTTTGAGGCAATGTTACAATTGCCTCATGTACACAGATAACCCTCTCCTCCTTCCACCAAACACTAATACATGCGAGAGATGCAATTATACAGCCAAAATGGAGGCTTAGCTCTCTCAACCCAAGACTGGACCAGGCAGTCAAAAGGAGAAGGAAATTGCTTGCATCACACCACCAGTCTCACATAGACCTATGAAACCAGCACCGGCAAAAAACACTCATAAATACACTAAAACATACTCGGAGGCTCTAAATAAAAATCTGCAAAAGCAACAGAGACCTGCAAAGCAGACATCCAAGCAACCTCCACCCACCAACACAAACCATGAAACACATACTTCACAAAACCAGTGTGCCATGCAATCACAGCCCTTAAGGCAAAATAACATACCCAACACACTAGTAATAGGTGACTCTATAGTCAGGCAGACTGACGTCCCACTCACTAGGCTGAACAAGGAGGAGTTTACTGTTAGCTGCCTGTCGGGTGCCAGGATCCGCCAGATAGCACAAGCACTCAGGTCACTCCAGAACAAGTACATATTGGTGTGAATGACCTGAGCCATACTTCCCTGGACTACATGAAAAGAGACATGGAGGAGCTCTCTGATCACGTAGCCCAGGCCGTTATGACCCTGACCCTGAGTAGCATCTTGCCCTCACCAAGAATGATACCACGTATAGAGAAAACGTTATCAATTTCAACAATTGGCTAAGCTTCTGGTGTCATTCAAAGGGGATCCAATGTCTGTCAGCCTGGGATGACATGCTCGACAAGCCACCCTGCTTCGCTAGAGACGGCTTGCACCTGTCACCCGTAGGCTTTCGAATACTGGCCAAGGCTCTTGCCACCCCCATAGTGCCTTTTTTAGGCAAGGCTCAAAAGACAAACCCACCGCCGTAAATAGAACAAGTAACAAAAAACTGAGGGTAATGCTACTGAATGCCAGAAGTCTAAACCTCAAAATGCACGCACTCGAGGCACTCCTCTGTATGGAGAAAATCGATATATGTACAGTAACAGAAACCTGGTTTAAGGGTGCAGAGAGCACCCCAGCACTACCAGGCTACAACTCATACCATACATTTCGGCCACAAAACCCGGACCGAAATACAAAAGGCGGGGGAGTATCCATATTCATCAAGGATACCCACACCTCCAGGTTAGTGGCACAGCACAATGCTTCAGAGATCATCCATGTGCAACTAACAACAGGCAAAACTGCTATTCAAATTGTAGCTTGCTACAGATCACCCACCATATCCCAAGGCCCCCACTCCGCATTCCTGGAAACACTGGGAAATATAAAGGTCCTACCAAACACCCTGATATTGGGTGATTTCAATCATTCAAACATTATCTGGGAGAACTACCCAAGTGCAAACTCCCTTGACCAACATTTCCTAGAATTTATAAACTCAAACGCCCTGGATCAACTGGTCAGCACCCCCACCAGAGGTGACAACATATTGGACCTGGTCATCACCAACATGGGCGATCGGTGTTCTACACTGGAGCTCAACCCCTCGCTGGTTAGATCTGATGATAAACTAATCACTGTGGATATACACATTCCGCCACCACCCCTGGTCAAAGAAACCACCATGAAAAGCATTTCAAAAGCTAACTTCAAGTTACTGAAGACCGAGGTGGGAAGTTTCAAAGCCCCCATGCTAAAGGATAACGCTGTCCAAGCTGCAAAACCCTTTACTAATGCACTCTACGGGCACCTACAGGAATGCATGGATCGTGCTATCCCAAACAAAACCAAGACTCACTCCTCCAAGAAAAGGAAACCAGTCTGGTGGACCCCTGCCATAAACAAGCTATACAATAGAAGGAGGAAACTAGTACAGAAAAGAGTAAAATCTCAAGAAGGGAAGACATCCCTGATAAGTATCAGCAAGAAAGTACGTTCCCTCATAAAATCATCCAAGGCCACCTTCGAAAGAAAAATTGCCATGGACTCCAAAGATAACCACAAGGCATTCTTTAGCTATGTCAAGAATCTAAGTGGCAATTCTCAGATCTGCTCGGAGTTAATGCAGAATGGCACAAAATAAATTTAACCGACCGATATAGCCAACATCCTGGCAGACAGGTTCAGTGCAAACTTCACCCCCCTCTCACCCCAAAAGGCCCATAACTATACCAGAAGAGTGTAGTACCCCTGAAATCACAGACACTCAGGTTAAAACAGCCCTCTCCAAAGCCAAAAACACAGCATCAATGGGACCGGACGGTGTCCCAGGCTGTGTCCTACACGAGCTCAAAGATGAACTAACCCATCACCCAAACACACTGTTTAAACTCGGCCTCTCCACAGGCTACATGCCCACAGAGTGGCGCACAGCAACGGTTATTCCGCTCCACAACGGACCCCGGGAACTATCGCCCTGTAAGCCTGACTAGCTTGGTCTGCAAAGCTATGGAGCGCATCATCATGGATCTCATTAATGTAGACATTGGGAACCTCCAAACACTGGACCCTACCCAGTTCGGCTTTGTTAAGGGCAGATCATGCCTCCTAAACCTGGTGGACTTATTTGAGACAGTTACCAAAGCTATAGACGAGAGAAAGGTGGTCCACACAGCCTACCTAGACCTTGCAAAGGCCTTCAACACCATTCCCCACTCAGGTATTATAGACAAGCTCACCAGCCTGAATATAAACCCCTGCGTCACGAGATGGGTTGCCAACTGGCTCACGGACAGAACCCACATGGTAAGAGTTGCGGGAGCTAGTGGCGTTCCCCAGGGCTCAGTCCTAGGATCCCCTCCTGTTCGGCATATACTTTTCAGAGGTATAGGCAAGCACAGGAGGACTATGGCTGACCAAGTTCGCAGACGACTGCAAGCTAGGGGCTATAATTGACTCTCCGGCTGACGCAGACATCCTCCAAAAGGATCTCACTGCGACAGATATCTGGTGTCAAAACCATGGCCTCAAGCTAAATGCCAAAAGTGCATAGTCATCCCCTTTGGAAAAAACAAAGTACCCACAAACTGCCACATAGGTGGTAGCCCCCTAAATACGAAAGACATAATAAGAGATCTGGGGACCCAAGTATATATAACCTCTCCTTTGATAATCACATTGCCAAAGTGATTAGAAAATCCTTCTATGTGGCCCACCTAATCACAAAAGGGTTTGCATCCAGATCGAAAGAGGTCATTGGGCCCCTCTACGCATCACTCATCAAACCCATCATAGAGTACAATGCCCCATTTGGGATGTACCTTACAAAACACCTGCAACAACTGGAAAGACCACAGAAGTACCTCACCAAGAGGATCACTGGCTTCAAGCAGATGCCTTATGCAGCTCGACTGAAGGAACTCCAGCTGTACTCGGTTGCATACCACCTACTCAGAGGTGATCTCTGCCTGACATACAAGGCCATGTCCAACCCAGAATTGCTGGACATGCTCCACCTAAAGAAAATCATATCCCCTCGAGCCACACTCTCCAGGGATCTAAACCCCACCACAACAATAAATAGGACGTGCTGGAGAGATAGATTCCTGTCCCAGAGACTTCCCATGTTCTGGAACAAGATTCCAGTCTACATTAGGCAGAGCTCCTTGCTAACCCTCTTCAAGAGAAACCTTGACGAGTGGATGGGAAACAGAAAGTTTACCCCAGGGATCACTTCAGTGGCTCTGCTGGACAGAGGCACAGGGAACTAATCTAAGGGGGCAGCGAAAGCCAACACATTCTGGCTAGGGTTATAAATGCCTTCGGGCAGATAGTCTAGTACCTACCTATGAACCTATCTAAGGTTACATGTCAATCAGGTTATGTCTCATCATTTTCCTCCAGTCAAACTGATTTTAAGAGCTCTGGGATTGATGGCTGCTGCAGTCACATTAATATCAACAGCTCATTTGCACATGAGAATCCTTCACTGGGCTTTACAAGTGCAGGTACATTCTACACCATCCCTTACAGTTTCCAATAAAACTGTAGATGGTATGCAAGGACTCATTAGTATGGTGGATCCAATCTGACAGATTTGCCAAGGTCACCTCTTTATCCTTCCTCCACCCATCGCCACATTGACCACAGATGCCTCCCGATTTGGTTGGGGGGGACATTACTTGGGATGGACTGATTAAGACACGTGGACCCCAGTAGAGACCAAATTGCATATAAATGTCCTGGAGACAAGAGTGATCCTATTGGCGTTGCAGGTTTTCCAGGACTCTCTCTCTCTCTTTCTGGGGAGAATTGCTATTCAAACGGACAATATGTCACTGGTTTGGTATATCAGTAAAGAGGGCAAACCAGATCTTACCCTGTTTGCCGAGAAGCAGTGAGAGTTTGGCAATGGGTGATGTCATCCAACTGCTTTCTTATAGTGACTCACATTCCAGCTAAATCAAATGTACTAGTGGACAGGTTCAGCAGGACTATTCTGATGCCTCACAAGTGGTCTGTCAAAATCAGTCAGTGGCAAACATGATCTTCCACCAGTGCAGTCAACCATGCTGCGACCTATTCACCTCTCCCCTCAGCAACAAGTGCAGCAGGTTCTTTGCCCTAATCCCACCTCAAGGACAGTCACCGAGAGATATTCTGTCCAGCATTTGGCCCTCTGGTCTTCTTTATGCTTATCCTCCCCTACCCCTAATTCCTAATTTTCTTCAGAAAGCTTTCAGGTTGAAGAACAAAGCAATCCTCATTGCCCCTTTTGGCCTCGGCAGACGTGGTTTCCCCTCCTATGGTCTCATTTAATATATCCTCCATGGACACTGGACCCCACTCCAGATCTCCTCTCGCACTCATTAGGCCTGACTCATCCGGTTGTTATGGGCTTCAAATTGACCGCATGGTTTCTCCAGTTCCAGTGACCCTCTACAAGAAATATTTATAAAAGTAAATTGAAGAGACTTTCCTCATGGGCTCAGCAGAGGATTTGGATCCATTGTCTGCTCCATTTCCTGCTGTTTTAGAATTTCTAACATTTCTTTTACAAGGTGGGGCCATATTCTCTACTATTAAAGTTCAACTCGATGCCATTTCAAATTTTCATGTTGGAGATAATGCCTTCCCTTTGGCATCATCTAAACTGTGTAAGGCTTTTCTTAAGGGTACCTTTTTACTTAGGACACGTATTAATGACCCTATACTGCCTTGGGGTCTTACTTTAGTTTTACAGAGTCTGATACACCTTTTGAACCCTCTGCAAAAGTGGACTTCCAAGTTTCTTTCTTAGAAAATATTTTTTCTCGTAGCCATAATTCGGCAAGGTGAGTCTCTGACCTCCAAGCACTCTTTTCAAAACCGCCTTACTTGATCTTCCATAAGGACAGAGTTGACTTGTGTACAAATCTACCTTTCTTACGCAAAGTTGCATCAGAAGCAAATATCAATCAGTCATCAATTTTCCAGTTTTCTTCCCTAAATTTGAGAAAAAAGAATACATGCTTCATTGTTTAGATGTACAGAAACAACTTCATTTCTATTTTCATAGAACAAAGGAAATTATGAAGACTAATCAATTATTCATTTCCTTTGCCAAAAACAAGTTGGGTAGGCCTGACTGAAAAACTACAGTAGCCAAACGCATAACTGATTGTATTTCTCACGTGTACTCCTTAAAAGGTTTGATCTTGCCAAGGCAACAAAAAGCTCATTCAACTAGGTCAATAGCTACATCATCTCCTTTTTGGTCCCGAGCCTCCATTGATGGTATTTGTGCAGCTGCCACTTGGTGTAAAGCTCATACCTTTGTGGATAATTATTAATTAGACATTATCTCCAGGAATAGAGCTGCATTTGGTTCAGCAGTACTCTGGAACATCTTTCAGTGAGGGCCACCCAAGGTTACTGAAGCTGGGGACTCTGACCCATTCATTGAGGAATGAATGAAAATGACAACAGCAGATATTTAAGTTATGTACTTACCATAATTATGCATATGTGTTGTTCATTTTCATTCTTCCTCAACATCCCTCCCACCTTCCCCCTTCTTTGTCTTTGGGAATGACCTAATAGAGTTTGTCAGGAACCATCATTCCTGTTTGAGCCCCTGTTCTGTTCTATTACATCTTTTTTATCAGTGTTATAGTTATGCTACATTTTTCAAACATAGTTTAGATGCAGCAAACTCGATATGAGGTAAAGCAGTGATCAGGGGCATTGTGAGTAAAGGGAGGAGCTCAAGAGTCGGATCCTAAACTGCAAAAGAAAGTGGCATAGTTGGATCCAAGGATCGGATCCGAACATATTTTGAGGAAGAATGAAAATGAACAGCACAGATGCATAGTTATGGTAAGTTCTAAATTTACGTAATTTTAGAAAACTGTTTTATCAGCAATCCACAAGTCACTGTAACTGCCTTTTGTACATTCTGTGCGGTAAGCTCAGATGGCTGTCACTGCCCATAGATGAAACCAGTGGCTGTGGCCATAATATTGTTATCCTGAAACTTCTGTAAAAAGAAAACCTTGTTCTCAACTTTTCTTTCCTTTATCATAAGATGAGATGACTGTATACTTGTGACTACTTAGATCTACTGACATCCCCACCACCTTTAACTTTGGTGTTACTGGATTAACCAGGAATATAAAACTTTTCATATTCTTTTCTAACTTAAAGCAGGGTCATCCTAACACTTAAAGTAAAGGAAGTGGATGAAAATTACTTGCATATTTGCCACTGTCATGTATTGATGACTGAGCAAATTAGCCTGCTACTGCATTTCAAAAACATAAGCCACCCTATTCCACTTTTCTAGCCAAGATATTCCCCAGACATTTGAATACTAAATATCTGTGTAGATGTGCATATCTGTGTGTATCTGTATCTATATATTTATATATGTGTATATGTGTGGGTATGCACACACCCTCCTGCAATTCCTAAGAAAATCTAGTAGAAAATATTTATTTATTATTGATTTATTTATTTATTTATTTTACATTTGTTTACTGGGAAAGTCCGACTGGACATGGGTAATTTTTCAGCAGAGGCCCGGGGAGAAATGTTACACAGATAGAGAACATATACATCACATGAGTTAGTATACTATTTTCAATAGACATTATAACATTGGCCGATTTTTACATTGATTTAAGAGAGATTACAACACATACTCAGAAGTAAGCTTCTGCGTGCACATGGTTGTCTATTACATGCATATAATTAAAAGTTATTTTGTACCTTCTCAAAACGATAGGTTGCTCATGAATTATAACGATAGTCAAATTATGACATAGCTAAAGGTGCAAATCATTGAAGGATTTGTGCTTAGTCATACTGGTGTGAGTATTTAAGCTGTGCAGTTTATAGTTTTGTAGGGCAGGGAAGCTAGCCAGGGCTAGTACAGGAGCATCGTTTTGTTTTGAATAGGTGATACCTGCGTTTTTGTTTAAAGATGGATAGGTTGTTCGTAGTTATTATATCAGTGGGCAGTGTATTCCAGATTCTAGCAATATAATTTGAGAATAGTGTCCCCTACAGTATTGTTGGACTTGGACACATTTAGTAAGGATTTGTTGCTAGAGCAAAGTACCCGATTGGTGGAGTAAGGGTGTAAGAGATTTTTAAGGGCAGGGGTATTTTCTGATTGGCTAAGGTTTTTTAGGCCATTGTAAGTTGATTATATAGTAGAAGATGAGGAAGTTTGAGCTGATGAGTTGCCTGAGTGCTATGCAGTGATGTGTCCGGTAGGGAGAGTCAGTGGCAAACCTGGCAGTTTTATTTTAAGATGATTCAAGTTTTCATAATTCAGATTTCCTTAAATTAGTTAGAATAGGGGAAGCATAGAGAAGGTGTGAGAGGAGCTATGTTTGTGCTGCAGTGACTTTTGTGGCTATACTAATTTATTGCTTGTTTCTATACAGTAAGCCAAGCTTTTTGTGTACTTTCTTTATGATTTGGGCAATATGAATATCAAATCTCATGTTGTTGTCAGTTTCTACCCCTATGAGTGTGGTATGGGTTACAGGTTCAATTATGGTATTATTTGTTGATAAAATGCTGAAAGGGGTTGGGGAAAGAGTGGTTCTTGTAGGCTGGAAAAGCATGAGCTTTGTTTTAGTAGGGTTTAGAATTCGTTGTGCACTGGTTAGCCATGCTTCAACTTCGGAAAGAGAGGTCTGAGTTATGAGGTGTAATTGTTGTAAGGAATGAGCAGCACAGATTAAGGTGGAGTCATCTGTATACTGCAGAAGTGTAGCATGCATAGTAGAAGTATGGAGATTATTAGCATATAGTGAGAAGAGTATGGGGCCAAGAATAGAGCCTTGAGGGACTCCTAGGGTGGCTGGTAGTAGAGGGAGAGGGTTTGCTGCTATTTGACTGCTTGTTGGCTGCCAGTTAGGTAATCCTTGAACCAGGCTAATTTGGATTGGCTCAGTTTCAGTCCACTGAGCACTGAAATAAGCTTATAATAGAACTTATAAAACAGGTATATCTCATCAGTAATGGGCTAAGTGACTTGACATTGGTGGGGGTGGATACCACAGTTTGTCAACTTACAGTGCTAAATAATAATACCCTTTTCTCAGATAGTTAATAGAGCCTAAATACATATATATAATATATATATATATATATATATATATATATTTTTTTTTTTTTTTTTAAATAAATAAACAAAAACTTTACTTAGTCAATAAAGACAGTGATGTTACACATTAAATCCGTAGTAAGTAAGTAATACACGATGAAAGAAAAATAACAGTTGGTTATACAAACATAATATTTTAAGTTAAATAAACCCAGCTGACTCTAAATAAGAGAAACACTGGACCCTAACTGCTAAGTTACTAAAATATATAAAGCTGATAGCAAATTTTCACCGCAAACTTACATAGACATTGTCACATCAGTATCCTCCGGCAGGATTAACTTCTTGATCTGATATTGTCCTTTTTATTCTTCCTCACGCATGTGTTCAGATCCAATCCTTGGATCCGACTCGACCGCATTTCCTAGACTTCAGATCCAACTCTCAAGCTCCTCCCTCTACCCATAATGCTGTAGTCCATCCCCACTCCCCCAGATCTTGTTTGCCACCACTGTGGTTAGACCTAAGTTCCAGTCTCTCGAGTGTAGTAAATACTTGTTGTTTCTTTCCTGGCCTTTTTTCCTTCAGCCATGTCAGTGAAACCGACTGATTTTAAAAAGTGCACATCTTGTGGGCATAAGATCCCAAACTCTGATGCCCACAAGAAGTGCATTTATTGTCCAGGACTGGACCATCTCAACACAGCCTGTTTCATTTGTGCTACTTTTAGTCATAGAGTGTTATCGGAGAGGTGCAACAAATTGCTTCTTAGGGGACTATTTTCTGCTTCGTTTGGGGCTCAGACCTCCCTCTAAAACACCCCAAATTGCACAAGGATGAGTGGATGTGGTCTATAGACCTTCAGGACGCATAGTGTCATATAAAAGTAGACAGACAATCCAAAAGGCATCTTTGATTTCGACTGGGAGCCAGTCATTACCAATTCAGAGCTCTGCCCTTTGGACTCACCACAGACCCCAAGGTGTTTACTAAATGCATGGCAGTAGTGGTAGCTCACTTAAGGCTCAAAGGATTCCAGGTGTTTCTGTGTCTAGACAATTGGCTCCTCACCGCCCCCTCCAGGCATCAACTTCAACAAGCCAGGGACTATTTGCTTCAGATTTTCAACACCTTGGACATTTCAATCAACCTTGTCAAATCTCATCTTCCTCCAGTCCAGAGCCTGGGATTCATCAGAACAATTCTGAACTCTACTACTCAAGTGGCATCTTTACCCTTCCATTGCATTGCGTCTATAAGGTATCAGGTATAGGATATCCAGTGTCACCTTTATCCTCCAGCAAAGTTAGTGCTTTGAGCACTAGGGTCCATGTCAACTGCCATAGTACTGCTTCCCTTAGCATGCTTCTTTATGTGGATTCTCCAATGGACCTTAGCTGTGCAGTGGTCCATTCTACATCAGCCCCTGTCCTTTCAAATAAAACTTGCCTCGATTTGCAAGCACCACATTCGCTGGTGGATTGATTCAGTCCAACGATTTCTTTCTGGCCAGACCCTTTGTTCTTCTAAATCCAGTGGCTACTGTGACTATGGATGCTTCCCAACTAGGGTGGGAGGGGGCATTTCTTGGGAAGGACTTTCCAAGACATGTGGTCCCCCAAAAGACCAAATTACATATCAATGTCCTAGAGGTGAGAGCAGTCCTTTTAGCACTGTAGGCTTTTCAAGAATTTCTTCTTCTGGGAACTATTGTAATTCAGACAAGACAACATGTTACCTCATGGGCAGGGAGGCCACAAGAGTTTGGGAATTGGCAAGCTCTTCAAACCTTTTTCTAATTGTGATGCTCATCCCGGGGAAAACCAATATGCTGACAGAAAAATTAAGCAGATCAGTTCTGATGCTTCATGAGTTGTCTCTCAATCAGTCAGTAGCGAATATGATCCTCAGTCATTAGGGCCAACCTTGCTGCAACCTATTTGCCTCCCCTCTCAACAACAAGTGCAGCAAGTACTTAATCTGATTCCCCCCTCAAGGGGAGTCACCGAGAGATGGTCTGTTTCACGCTTGGCCCTCGGGTTTCCTGTATGCTTACTTTCCTCTTCCACTGATTCCAAAAATTCCTAGAGAAAGCAAGCAGGCTGAAGAGCTCAGTAATCTTCATTGCCCCTTTCTGGAATCAGCAGGTTTGGTTCCCCTTCTTACTGTGTCATCTTCGTTATCACCAATGGGGTACTGGAGCCTCATCAGTGTCTTCTTTCTCACCCATTGGGAATTCAACATCCCAACCTTCAAGCCCTCAAGTTAACTGCATGATTTCACCACTTCCAGTAGTAGTTAGACAGTCCAGGCTGTCTTCCCCAGTTTGCGATATTATTTTAGCTTCCCAAAAAGCTTTCACCAAGAAAGTTTATAGGAGCAAATGGAAAAGGTTTTCTATTTGGACTTCTGAACAAAGCATTGATTCTTTTTCAGCTTCAATTTCTGCTATTCTCTAATTTCTTACAACTCTTTTTAATGAAGGGGGCAGTTTTCCTACGATTAAACTTCAGTTAGCAGCAACTTCAAATTTCCATTCAGGAAATAATCTCCCTGGCTTCTTCCAGATTATGTAAAGATTTTGTGAAGGGCATTTTTCTTCTCAGACCCCCAGTAAGGGACCCTTCACCACCTTAGAATCTTAGTGTGTTTCTTCCAGGGTTTAACTCTGAAGCCCTTTGAACCATCAGGCAAATGTGATTTGAAATTTTTGTCATGGAAAACGGTCTTCTTGGTAGCCATAACCAGCAAAAAGTATTTCTGAACTCCAGGCTCTGTCATTAAAACCCCCTTACATTGTTTGTCATAAAGACAGGGTTTCTGTACAGACTAATCCTTCCTTTGTATCTAAAGTGGTTTCAGAAAATAACATCAGCCGATTCATTAATTTACCAGTCTTTTTTCCAAATTTCTCTAATAAAGGGGAGTACATGCTACATCTCCTAGACGTTCACAGGCAGCTACGTCTTTATCTTAATAGAACAAGACAGTTTAGGAAGTCAGATCAGCTGTTCATGTCCTTTTCCTCAAATCGCTTGGGTCAGTCAGTCTGTATAGTTACCCTAGTGAAATGGATTACAGACTGCATTGTACTGATGTACTCTCATAAGAGTTTAGTTTTACCAAGACCTCAATCCTTGGCTACTTCTTCAGCTTTTTGATTACGGACTTCTGCTGACAAAATTTGTGCAGCAGCCACATGGTCCAAGGCTCATACCTTTGTTTCACATTACAAGATGGCCATAATGTCTAGAAATAGAGCCTTCTTGGATTCGGCAGTGCTCAGGAATATCCTTTTCTAATTTCTGCAAGTCTTTTTGGTTTCTAATACCATGACAGGAATGGACCCCATTCCTAAGTCAAAGTACGATTAAAGTTCACGAATTTAGTATTGTTTCACTCTTTGATGTCAGCCAAAAGTGCTCTTCGCAGCACCCGCAATGTGCCTAGTAATGACTCTTTCTGCAATTTTTACGGAATTACGTGTATTGGTAGCGTATTTAAATAGGATTGTAGACTCTTTTTTATAAGACCCAGTTGCTCCTACTGCTACTGTTGGAACTATCTGGGTAACTTTCTTCCACATTGCTTTCATTTCTGCTTGCAAATCCTGATATTTTGTGACTTTGTGTCTCTCTGTACGCAGGACACTGTAGTCACTGGGTGTGGCGATTTCAATGATCAATGCTACTTTTGTCTTCATTTCCTAAACCACTATATCTGTTTTTCTAGCATCTTATCTTTTGAACTGTTAGTAATGGGTGATCCCATATGACTTCATTTTCTATGATGCTTTGTGGCTCATATTTCCAGTGTTTTTCAGCCACTTCAGTACCGTAATGTTTGCACAATCCCCAGTGCAACACTCTCGCCACACTATTATGCCTTTCAGTATACAGTCCTTCTGCCATTAGTATGTCGCAACAAGGTGTGCAACTGTTTCCAGTTCTGTTTTACAAAATCTGCATTTGTCTGTTTCTCTCACATGTTCAGTGGACTTTGTAAACCAACGTGTATGTAGTCCACTACCTTGGGCCACCAATATTAACCTTTTATTACTTGGTTTAAATTCACCTCTCCTTAACCATTCCTACATTTGTTCCTCACCAACATAAGGTTCTTCCAGACATTTTCTATACTTGCAACTATATTTATGCTTTTTCCACATTGGTTCAGATCCAGTATGGTTCATATCTTTCCATGACGCCCACCCAAGGTCTCCTTAGCTGGGGACTGTGTCCCATTTGTGAGGAAGAATGAAAAGGACAACATCAAGTTTTTAAGTTATGTACTTACCATAACTAGGCATCTGTGTTGTCCTTTTCCTCACCTTCCATCCCATCCATCCCCCATCTGTTTCTCTTCTGGTAAGACCTATTGGACTGTTTTGAAACCTACAGTTCCAGGTTTGAGCTGTGTCTTTTTCTATGAATCTATACCTGTCTCTGTTTAACTATAGAGATATTTGGGAGCAAACTCGATCTGAGGCAGTGGATATGGACTAGAGCATTATGGGTAGAGGAAGGAGCTCAAGAGTTGTATCTGAAGTCTAGGAAATTCGGCCGACTCAGAACCGAGGATTGGATCTGAACCCATTTGTGAGGAAGAATAAAAATGGACAACACAGATGCCTAGTTATGGTGAGTAGATAACTTAAAATTTCAGCTCAAGATATATATATATATATATATATATATATATATATATATATATATATATATATATATATCTATGGTTCCCCTTCATATGATCGAATTTCTCTAAACTCGAAAGTCATAAACTCGAAACCAGAATCGTGAATTTAGAGAAACTCGAACATATGAAAGGGACAAACAAAAATTAACACCTTTCAAATGTTTTTTGCAGGGGGGACTTCGCCCCCCTGCACCCCCCACACCCCCTACTTAAATATACCTACTCCGAGATTGTACTATAGTGAAGGGAAGGGAAATCTCCCATTCCACGCTATACGCGTAAGTGCAAAATGGAAGATTTTCCATTCCTCAGCTATAGTGCGGTCACAAAACATTCAAATTTAAACTGCTAGGGTATGTTAACTTTTTATTTTTTTAAACCTAAGGCTCCCATTCATAATTTCGAGTGAATGGAAATTCGAGATTCTGGTCTCGAGATTATGAATTTGGAGCTTCCATCCATTCGATCTTGTGAAGGGGAACAGTTCTTTGCATGGAGTTTATTTTTTTATTATTATTATTGTTATTTTTTTGGAGACTTTTAATTGCAGTTTTATGAGCCTTACTTTCCTGATACAGGAAAATCAAGAAGTTTTATTTTCCACTTCATACAGACTTCATACATTTTGTTCATCCTCCTTTTCTCCTCTGTTTCACACTTGCAAAGAAAGGTCCCAAGATCACCAATTCATCTTTTATTCTTTCACAAAAAAATGCACATATTGTAGATAAAACAAAGCTTAACTATAGATTTAAAAATATATTAAACAATATAAATTAAAAAAAAAAATGAAGTAAAGACATCATGTTTTTATATCAGTTTTTTTTCTGTATCCTGGCATCACAGCAGACTTCAATAAAAAGTATACAGATCAGTATGAGAACAGATTGGCACATCATCATTATAGCTAGTTACTAGACATGCAGTCCAGGAGATCATTAAGGAATCTAGCGTAATTTCCAAAATGCCCTAGAGTGCTGTTGAGTTAAATGACTTGCTTAGAGTCACACAGCAAGTAATGGAGGGTGAGGGACTTGATGACTTGCTTAGAGTCACACAGCAAGCAATGGAGGGTGAGGGACTCAAACCATGGACTTCAAGAAGCAGCATATTAGCAGTTCATAGCTTTAATCCTCTGCACTAACTGCCTGACTAAATATCTTAAAAGTCATAGTGGTTAAACAACATCCAGATTGATGGATCTACAATTACTTATAGAAACTCTGTAGTTTTTTTCCTGATAAGCCAGTGTATTTGGGTCTTTTTGCCATCGAGGATGAGGAACATCAAGGAGAATATTCCCCTAAGTTTCCAGGTTTTTCCTTGTGGCTGTGTTAGGTTAGAGCACAAATTCATTATACCTTCAGGCACATTTTTTCCCCCTAATTTAAGTAACTTGTTACATTACATTATACAAGTAGTGTACTGCAACAAATGTGCATGTGCAATATATTTTGTATAAGGTTGATATCAAGAATGAAAAGGGCCAGGGGTTCAAGATGGCTGCTGTTCTGTGAGCACTGCAAGCACCTAGCTCTCTGAAATACCCTGGATTATAATAAACCCAGAAGACAGCGCAGACTAAAAAACGAATAAATACGACTGAATATCTATTCCAGACAACAAACAGCATTCAAAAGAAGGGGAAAAAAGCAACAGCTTCTTTTTAAAACAAAAGGATTAACTAAGATTCTAGAAATCATCTGTAGCCGTGTGCTGCTGTAGCCCTGCAGTCATACATAAAGTCTGCAAAACTTACCTAAAAGCAAGATGTCGAAAGAAGAAAATAATATGGAGACTTTAACAACTAAAACCAAATTCTCGATACTAGCCTCACCAGACAAAGACACAACTCCAATAAGACAGAGAACAAATAAGCAATCTGACAATTCCAAGCCTGCAAATAAAGCCAAGTCAGAACAGCCAGCTAGCCTGGAAGATATAAAAACAGCTTTATTGCCCATTTAACAAGCACTACAGGACTTATCCACACAGTTTCAAACATTTGGAGACTCATTTAATCAAATTCTAACCAGAATTGAAAAATCTGAAGCAAAAGTACTAGAAAATGAAATAAAATTAGACTCTATATCTCAGAGAACTGATTCCCATGACAAAGAGCTGCAAAATCTACAAGCAAAAATAATTGATTGAGAAGCAAGAGCTCGGAGAAACAATATTATCATAAGGGGAATCCCTGAAACTGTGTCACACATTGATCTAATACCAACTATCAAACTCATACTAAAATCTTTACTAGATGATTCTGAAGCAACACAACAAATAATAATAGAGCCCACAGAGCTCTGAGAGAAGCTCAATCATCATTGAGACCAAGACCTGTTTATGCCAAAATCTTAAACTATCAAGATGTAAATAAAATACTCTTTGCAGCAAAGAAGAAAGGGACGCTCACCTGGAATAATAATAACATTTCCTTTGCTCAAGATCTGCCCATTCAGATAAAGCAAGCAAGGCAACTTCTATCTCTATACTGCAAGTTTCTGATAGAAAAAAAAAAAATAAAGTTCCAGATGAAATACCCAAACCTTGTAATTTTCAATGTAAAAGATGTTAAATACATGATTGCTAAACCCAAGGAAGCAAAAGAGACTTTCCTGTCGATTTTCAAGCAGATTCCACCTCAAAAAACTAAATAAAATGCCTGGAAATTAAAAACGACCCTTGAGTAAAAATCAGATTTGTGAGTGTTTTTGATGGGATACACACCCTGACAGCTTCCCCTTGCTGCCTAGACCCTTAAATCAACGATGGGAACCACAAGGAACACAGGAAAAGGAAATGAAAACTGGGTAGGAACTAAAATTCAACTGCCGTATGTTAAAACAGTCCCCCTTCGAGCTCAAAATCTCCACTATAAAACCAAAACGACCAAAAAGGAAAGTACAGCAAGACCAAGAAGTGATTTCTGACTGAAAATAACAAAAATTGACATAAAACAACAACTGACTGAAAGATGACTAGTAAATCCTGCAAATATGGCTTTGAAGAATCAGAAGAATAAAGTACTGTTTTACCAGAACAAAATTGTGACTTTGATTCTCCAATACAAGCATATTGTAAAGAATCCAGTCTTAATTTCTGGATGTGAGTCTGGCAGAACCAGACTAAGTAAATGGTTCTTGACTGAAATAATGATGTTTAACTGGAATAACTGCAGGAATGAGAGTTTAAGCAGTTTAGAAGAGAGGAATTATATGACAATATGAATACAACATAGTTGACTGCAGAAGTTATAAATATAACCTAAACAAGCAAGTCTTAGCAGTATATATACCTGCCTAAGCTTGCAAACCTTTTTGTTTTCCCCTCATATACCCACTTCTATTTAGATGCCAATAATGCAATCTGAGTTTGTTATAGATTGCTACAGAAGAATGCCTGAACACAGAAGCTGGGTAATTTATATGTATAAGAAGAGGGAAAGTAAGAGAAATATATGGAGAAGGATCATATAAATATGACATGTCTGGCTTAAAAATATAGGTTACATTGTTGTATATTTTGCCATATCTAATTGAGAATTTGATCTTAACATGTTGTTTAAAAACGCGCTTTTAGGAGGAATAGATCATAAACTTATAAGCTGTATGTCTTGTACTTTAACTGCAGTACTCTAATGGTATAATAGTTTAAAAGTTGAGACTAGGGATATGACGCAGCAGTGTTTTTTGTAGAGAACTAGTCTGTTAAGCTTTATCCGTATTGTATTTAGTAACATAAGGGGGATACCATGTCACAAACTTATACGTAAAGAAAAAACACAATTTAATATTAGTGGGAATCTTATGGTACATACTAAAATCACATTGTATCCCCCGTTTATTCCTGGTCCAGGGGTATAGTGGGTAGGCACAGTGTAGGGGCAGGAATAGTTAGATGCGTTCCAATGGCACACTATAACAACACATACAAAGACCATAAATCTAAATTAACATACAGATCAGTTAAAACAAGCATATCTGTCACATAAATGGGGGAAATTGAAACATGGAACGTTAAAGGACTACAAAATAAAGAAAAAATGAAACTATTTTTGCATTTAGCCCTGAAAACCAAAGCTAATCTCATCTTAATACAAGAAACACATTTAACTTCAGAGCAATGGACAGATATTGGGGAAACAAAGTGGATAAGACAAATTATAGCTTCTGGGGACAAAACTAACAGTGCTGGGGTGGCCATAATAATTAAAAAACATTTTCAGGATAAAATACTTGAAACTAAGGCTGACAAAGAGGGAAGGTGGTGCTATGTAACATTTACTAACACAGTATTTCCAAAACCCATAATGGTGTTAAACGTATATGCACCTTGCAGCAAGCACCATCTCTTTTTCATGTCACTGTACCCAATTCTAAACCAACTGGAAGATCATTATCTAATAGTTGGTGGCGACTGGAACACATATCAAAACCCAGAAAAGGATAAATCGAACCCAACCAAACTACATAATAAACAAGCTACAATAGCTTTAATTGAACTTAAACAAGACTTCAAACTATATGACCCCTTTAAATATGAGGATAAAGATAACAAAACTGGGAATTACACATTCTACTCCCAATGCCATAAAATGTGGGCAAGAATAGACTTCTTTTTAATCTCAGACATACTCATTAACATGGATCTTGCAATAGTCATACACAGTAGATTTCTGTCGGATCATTCCAAGGTTACACTGAGTATCAACTGGGACAAAAAAAGGTTTTTAAACAATACAGCTAATAACTGGTCATTAAATCATAATCTGCTCTTCAAAACAGATGCAGTACAAGAGATTGAGGATATATTAAAAACATCCCTTGTAAATATCTTCAGTTCCCAAACACCAATGGATATAGAATGGGCATCGACCAAAACACAAATCAGAGAAACTTTCATTAAAAAAGCAGCATATTATAAAAAAGTCCAGCTGAAAGAGGAACATAAAATAAAGGAGAAAATAGAACAACGTGAGAAAGAATTGATAAATAACCCTAATAATCAAACGGAAATGGACGTCCTAAAACTACAGAGACCTATATATGTTCGAGAACAGAAATTTATCTTTTTGAGACAAGACAGTTGGCTAATTACGCAGAAGACGCCCAAATTCCTTCCAGAGCATTGGCCAGAATTATCGCTCAACAAAAATCCACCTCATTTATAGCAGAAGTAAATTACCAAGGGAAAAGCTATACAAGAAATGAGGAAATGATCAAAGTATTTGAACAAATATATACTCAAACATATGGAGAACAAACCCTACAAGCCTCGAAGGAGGATAGGGATCTTTTTCTTCAAAAACTAAAATTCCCTAAACTAGATTTAGATCAACAAAAAAAACCTAACCGAGCCCATTTCTATTAACAAGATAACCACAACAATTAAACATCTAAAACCACACAAGGACACAGGACCAGATGGTCTTACCTCAGAATTTTATAAATCCTTCAGTCCACTAGTTGCCAAATTATTATACCACTTGCTGAACTATATAATAAATAACAACATACTTGATATTCACTTTAACGCCTCTAAAACTATTTTTATATTAAAAGACCAAACTGACTCTAAAAATCCAGATAGCTATAGACCTGTCTCTCTTCTAAATATAGACACCAAGATCCTGACCTCAGTACTCGCAAACAGAGTTAAAAATCTGACAGAGAAAATCATTTCTCCAGAACAATCTGGGTTTACACCATGTAGACAGACCAGTGACACCATGCTAACATTAGAAGCGTTAATATCCTTTGCAAATCAGAGAAATACCAACATCTTCACAATGGTAGTAGATGCCCACAAGGCTTTTGAAAGGGTCAATCTTGAATTCTTGCTGCAAATGTTACTTCACTTTGACATACCTAAAACATTTATACAGATCATTCAAATTCTCTATAGTAATCCATATACATCCCTATATATAAACAAAACATTGTCAAACAGAATTTCGATAAAAAATGCAACAAGACAAGGCTGCCTGCTATCACCCTTTCTTTTCAACCTATACCTAGAACCCCTATTTCTATATATTAAACAAATACATATAATAATCCCCCCTCAATACATAACTTCAAAGTTTATCTCTCAGCATTTGCAGAAGATTTAAACATATACTTTACTACACCAAGTTCAGACATGACCAAAGTAATAAACACAATTGAACAATTCTCATACATGTCTTAACTACAAATTAAACCTTAATAAAACTAATATATTCCCCTTAAGGCCACCTAGACTCATCTGCCTAATACCTCTCTTAGACAAAATAAAAATAAAAGAAGAAACCAAATACCTGGGGATTACTTTCTTTCAGAATAACAAGGAATTCTACCAACGTAACGTAACTCTTAAATGGCAAAGCATAACACAAGATTGTACAAGATGGAATAACCTTAAGCTACCGTTTTTGTCTAAAGTATCAATAATTAAAATGAACATACTACCTAGATTAATATATCTGTTTATGACATCTCAAATAACTTATATAATAAATTCTTCAAACAAATTCATACCTTTCTAGCAAAATTTGTATTTGAACCTAAAAAGACCAGAATCTCCTATCAAAAACTAACACTTCCCAAGAACAAAGGGGGTCTGAACTTGTCAGATTTCAAAACCTACTACTCTATTATCAACACTAATAGAATACAGAGAATAGCAGAGTATGACCCCTCGGAAAAAGATTGGTTCACCAGCCTGGCTAACAATATACTATAGGTACATAAAAACACTAGACATCAATCCCAAAGCGCTTCCCTTCTTAAATAAAAAAGATTTACAAGCCTATAACATAATAAAATCACTAAAACATTCTATAAATATAACACAAAAACTTTTTCACTCCTTAAACCTTGGACAAGCTATGTTAATACTACATCCCCTCCATAAAAACCCTAACTTAAAAGTAAATAACAAGATGCTAAACCTATACTCCTTCCCTCAGTTAAAGCATAAGAGAATCAAAGATATCTACCCATTCCTCAATAGCACAATTTATGAATTAAGAAGTAATCTAAACTTACCTAAAGTATATATAATAATTTTAAGACAAATCAAAGAGGTGTGTTCCAGTTACCTCCAAAACCTTACCATACTCGAAAGTGACATTGAAAACTGTACCCTACTTTGGAAGACTATGTTAATGTCAAGGAAAGCAATAACAAACTCATACAAAATGATAGGGGAAATCAAATTCCAGAAAGACCTTCTCTTCTCTAATTATTGGAGAAAATTGAAACCTGATATGGATGACCAGCAAATAGAAAAGGCAATCAACTTAACATTGAAAAATATTCCACTTAAAAAACTCTCTTACACGCAACTCATGATTAATAATAACGCTTATTTCATCCCAGCAATTCTTCACAAATTCAATGAAACTAAGTCCCCATACTGTCCACACTGTAAAGACCAGATTGCAGACCTTATACATATATTCTGGAGTTGTAAATGCGTTTTCAAGCTTTGGAATTCCCGTAAGTTACAACTGCAAAAAATGGGGTATCAAGCATCAACACTAACATGGGAATTTACTCTTTTACACATCCTCCCGGACAACATCTCAGAAAAACAAGCTAACCCACTTATAACGATTTTCTTATTAATGAAGCTATATATAGCTTGCATATGGTTAGATCCTGTAAGTATCTCTTGGGAGGAATTCAAGAAATCTGCTATTAAACATGTACTAGCACATAAAATAGTATTGGACAAAAGAAACAAAAATATGAAAGCCTGAGCAATCTGGGAACAGTTCTATCACATCTTATTAGCATAAAGCACCAGGTACACCATATCTTAAATGAACTGGAAAGTATTCCTACAAGTACACAGCTTAACTATGGACGAAGTATCATTTTTGTATGTGCTGTTTTTAGACTAACAAAATTAATTGGGAAAGCATCTTTGTATATATTGTAATTAGGTAAGTTGTGTGACCTAAATGTTTCTACTTTATCCACAATGTATAACATGCAAATATGGTCATTTTGTAAATATGGAATGGTTATGGTTTTTGCAAATGTAAAACGAAAATAAACATTATTGAAAAAAAAATGAAAAGGGCCAGACTGGTGGAATATATGTATAACATCAGGAACAATTCACACCATAAACCAGTTAATGAGATTAACTTAAGGGACTTTTCATGTCTTAGGATTTTTCATAATGGATAGTCCAACATGCATCTTTGTACACCAATTTTACACACATGCTTTGCAAAAAGTAGATAGGGTTCCTTTTTAAATATGGAGCCATGCAGTTGCAAGGAATGAACAGCAAATTCATTATGAAGTATTTAGTGTAGCATTGAAATTAGAAAGATCTCAGGCTTTAACTTTACAATTTTATAGTATTTTTTGTATTTTTAAATGTACATTTGTTTATTGGTTTGTTGCAAAAATCTTTATTTATGTATTTATTTATTCAGAAATATAATATATTTATTCAAAAGAAGAAAGTTTGAACATTCTAAAATGACCCTTACCCATTTCTATTGTCACAATTCCCATTTCCCATGATTTCTTCTCTCCTTTTTTCCATTCTTGTGTTTGTTGTTTAATTAAATGTGTTAAAGGTATATAAGTTTAGGAATATTGGAAGGATTTCACATATGTAATTAGTACATTGCTCATTGCAAATTAATAAAGTTAGTGGCCATGGACAGAACATGGGCATCCTCAGAATCATTATGGCTACATAGTTGTTGAAATAGCACTTTAAGCAGTGCATGCTGAGCATATAATGACGTGTAAATGGGGAACCTCATGCTACTAAGCCACACAGGTTATACCAATGAAGGAGCCCAACCTGGCAGATCAGTTGAGAAATGTACAAAATGACAATACTACACGTCAGTGCAGACTCATTTTGAATGGGCCTATATCATTTAATCAAAATACATGTTCGTTAAATACGTATTCGTTGATCACTAATCAGCGAAACTGATTTCAGAGTTAGGAACCAGTTGCCCAGGAACACTCCGGAACAGACACTGCACCAAATCCTAACCATGAGGAAAAGCCCAGGGTTCGCTGAAATGAATTTTGCTGATCAGTGTTCGATGAATATGTATTCGATGAATAATGTATTTTGATTGGACGAGCGACAGGCTCTATATTATTTATTCAGGATACAACAGGCGAGCATTCATGGGTTCTGTTCAAGCAGCTTTATTATGTACAAACACATTAGGATTGAGGCTTAATAACTTTAAATTTGCTCAATTTATCATAGCTGGACTTCTGGAAAGAACGCTCTCTGAATAGTTGTGCTTTGATTGTTCTGTTGTTCTTTGCTCTAGGCCGCAACAAACTGGAACTGATAGGCAATGTTGTTCTGGTTTGCTTAGATAGAAGTCTTTGAGCAGGCAAGCCAAGTATATTGTCATGGGGTATGTTTCTGAGATTGAGTAAATTCAAAAAGACATTGGTATTATCACGCCTTAACTTCTCTAATAATTGCTTTGCATTCTGTACTGCATGTTCAGCTAGTCCATTTGACTGGGGATTTTCTGGACTACTAGTAACATGCACAAAGTCCCATTCTTTTGCAAATTTCTGAAACAACTGACTGGTAAATTGGGTAACATTGTCAGAAATAATTTTGTGTGGAATACTGTGAACTGAGAAATGACGTTTCAACAGCAGTGGACGTCAGATTAGGTAGTGAATCAGTCTCGAACCAGTTTGAATAAGAGTCTTCAAACACTAAGTAATGGTGATTGTTCCACTGGAATATATCAGTGGCTACTGTTGACCAAGGTAGTTAGGAACTTGAGTTAGAATAAAACCAGGCAACAAGTTGCTTGCAGTAAAAGGTAAACGCTCCTAATTCAGACGACAGTGTATCATAAATAAATTAACCACAAAAAGGAGCGAAATGGCTTTGCAGTAAAAAATCCAGTTCCCAATGTAAAATAACAAAAACAAAAACAGCAAACCTCTATTTCCAAAGTAAAACAGCTTTTTCAGCTCATAAAAGTAGTATGCTGCAAAGTAAAGCAAGTGTAGCTGGTTCTTCAACCCAAAAAGAATCGCACAAAAGTATAATCCAAACGAGAACTTTAATAGCTAGCTAGAGTTAAGCGCTTTCACCAAATGGCTTTTTCAAAACTTCAACAACTGCCATTAAAAACAAAGCATTTAAATATACAATGGAAGAAGTTCATTGGTGCACATGACATAGTTAATTGACTTAAACTCTAGTTCATTTACATATATACAGAAATCCTTCTGATATACTTCTAAAATACATTTAAAAAGCTAAGATAGTTTATTCATCATAATACAGAAGGACATAGTATAAATACACATCTATGACCTAAAACAAATGTAAAATGAGATAGTGAAATGTTATAAAAGTTATAAAACATCCATAGTGTAGCATGAAGAGGAAAAAGGGGTAAAATACGATTGATTCAAGTGTAACTATATAAAATGCTCCATAAAAGTCTATATAAGTCTATATGTGCAACAGGGTTCAGATACATGATAGTACATGAATTAAAAAGTAGTGCAGGTAGGTATGTGTATAAAAAGGGGGGGGGGAGGCAACTAAGTGTGTAAACTAAGAACATTTTGCTTACACAGTAAAAGGTAAAACCTGAACTCCATCAATGACACCAGGGAAAATGTCTGCTCAGAGAGGGGGGGGACAATCCACCTCAGTAGACAATGGTGATACAGGTAGGCGTGTGTATGGGAAGGGAGAAATAACTAAGTAGGGGGTCTAAAAACCCTTTTCTTACGTAGTAATGGTTTAACCTGGACTCTATCATTGACACCAGGGAATTTGTCCGCTCTAAGGCGGACAATCCATCTCAGTTCACATTCCAATAAATGTGAATCAACATCTCCACCTCTGAGATTAGGTTCAACTTGTTGTAGTACACTAAAGTTAAAGTAATGGTCAGGTCCTGTATTTCTAACATGTCTGGCAAGTGCATTATGATCAGTTGCTATCCTAATGTTGTAAACATGTTCTCTTATACGTTCTCTAAGTTGTCTACAAGTCTTGCCTACATAAAATACCGGACAAGAGACACACTTAGCAATATATACAACATTATTGCTGGTGCAATTGGTGCCAGTATTAAAGTAAAAATTTTTGTGTTGTCGGATGTTTAAAAGTGTCACTGTTGTCTATATATTGACATTGATTACAATTTTGACAGGATATTGTATTATGGTCAGATCTTGGTTTCTGGTAACCATGTTCTACTAAAGGGCGATGGCATAAGGTCCTTTTTAGATTGGGTTTATTCTTATAGACAAACCTTGGATTATCACCTACTACTTCTAAGATTTGGTCATCCAATCCAAGGATTCCCCAATGTCTATGTACTATCTCCTTGATCTTGTCAACATCTCTAGAGTAAAATAAGGACAACTTAACATTATCACCCCTACTGATAGCTGGTACTGCTTCAGATGCTTCTTTCCTTGAAAAATAAGGTTTAGCCACTGTGTCTCTCAACTTGTCAACCTGATTCCTATTCCTATCTATGTCTCTCATCACATATTTACGTTCCAAAAATCTATTTGTAAGTGATTCAATCTCTTTGGAATGTCCTGAGGGGCATGGGTTCAACCTGGATGCTCGCATAAACTGCCCTTTCATAATGTTCTCAAAAACATATCTGGGGTGCATACTATGTCGATGCAACAGTGTATTCCTAAAACAGGGTTTCCTATACACTGATGTATTTAATAAACCACTAGGTAATCTATTTATGCGGACATCTAGAAATGATATTTCAATACTGGAATAATTAATAGTAAATTTCAAGAAATCCGTTAGTCCATTAATGGAATCAAAGAATTCCAGAAGGGATGCTTCATCTCCTTTCCAGATAAAAAGAGGTCATCTACGAACAGTCTGTAGTAACCCACATATTTCTGGAATAAAGTTAACGAAAAAAGAAATTCTCCTCCCAGTCTGCCATCACAATGTTGGCGTAGCTATTGGCACATGAAGTGCCCATAGCTACGCCATCTTTCTGTATATAGATCTCCTTTCCAAAATAAACATATTGTTCTCAAGAACAATCTCTAAAAATAAAGAAAGTAGGTCCACTGTCCCTTCTTCAAAATTAGATTTACTACGAATATATCTTTGAAACATTAACATACCTTCTTGGTTAGGAATCATAGTGAAGAGACTAGTAACGTCAAGTGTAACCAGTAAAATGGTTCCCTATCTTTCAGTGTAGCAGTAAACTCATACAAGTCAAGCAAAAACTGTTTGCTATCTTTAAGGATAAATTTATTACTATCCACTAAAGGTCTAAGAAAATATTCTAGTAGAATAGAAAAAGGCTCAGTTAGCCATCCTTGCCCTGCTACAATAGGTCTCAGGGGAGGGGAAGTCAATGACTTGTGAATCTTCGGTAAGCCTTGTATTATACTTTTGTGCGATTCTTTTTGGGTTGAAGAACCAGCTACACTTGCTTTACTTTGCAGCATACTACTTTTATGAGCTGAAAAAGCTGTTTTACTTTGGAAATAGAGGTTTGCTGTTTTTGTTTTTGTTATTTTACATTGGGAACTGGATTTTTAGGAACTTGAGTTAGCTGAAGTGGTTCTTTCTGCAAATGCATTTTAGTACTATTGCATACTGAGCAAGAAGAAAGTCCCTTATCAATGCCTTTTGCTAGAGAACGCCAAAATACTAGTCCTCGCACCTTTCTTTTGGTAGCTTCGGAACCTGGATGACCACAGTGCAAAATCTGGATATATTCACATTGTAAGGAAGCAGGAACAACAATTTTAGGACCTTTGAAAATAATGCCATCTTCCATCAACATCTCATCTCTGTAAGGAAAATAAGTTTGCACTTCAGGTGGTACACTAGATTGCTTTGATAGACATCCAACATTAATGTAGTGGTTGAGCTTTTGCAAAACTGGATAAGTCTTTGTATGATCTCTCAGCTTATCAAGTCTCGTGGTAGAAAAATTACGCACTTTCATGACATTGAAGTCAAAATTCTGTGCATTAAGTTGTTCCATTGTATTTCTGGGCGATCTGGATAAGGTATCAGCCAGATAAAGAAGTTTGCCTTTTGTATAGACCATTTTGAAATTGTACGTTTGCAAATTGAGCATCATTCTTTGTAATCTCGCTGGAGCTGAATGCATAGGCTTCCTTAAAATAGTGACTAGAGGTTGGTGATCAGTTTCAATCTGAATAGCTCAACCACAGATTAATCATGGAACTTTGAACATGCAAATACCATTGCCAAAAGTTCTTTCTCAATTTGAGCATATTGCATTTCGGTTTGGGTAAGAGATCTAGATGCATAGGCTACTGGTCTGCCTTCTTTAAGAATAACTGTGTCGAGACAAAATTTTGAAGCATCACACGAAAGAGCTACTGGTTTACTGACGTCATAGTATCTTAATGTAGGTGGGGAGGCAGTTTTCTGCTTAAGGTCTTCGAATGCTCTCTGGTGCTGTTCTAGCCAAGACCATGTAACATTTTTGTGCA
Organism: Protopterus annectens; assembly: GCF_019279795.1. Lineage (NCBI taxonomy): Eukaryota > Metazoa > Chordata > Ceratodontiformes > Protopteridae > Protopterus > Protopterus annectens. The sequence goes on from NC_056728.1 coordinate 376,711,683, forward strand.
TCAGCTCTCTCAAAGGCATTGTCAACTCACTGAAGTCTGGCATAAACTTGCCTAAATAGTTGACCATATCACGAAAACGTTGTAGAGCTTGAGCATTATCTGGTGCTGGCATCTCAGAATGGCTGCTTGCTTGGATGGGTCTGGCCACAAGCCATTACTAGTAAATAAATGACCTACATGTGTAACTTCTGGTAGTCTGAATTTGCACTTCAAAGGATTGAGCTTTAAGTTCACTTCAGTTGCTCTGTCTAGAACTTTATATGAAGAGGATCACCAAAGGAACACTGCAGCACTAAATCCAGAAAATGTATTGAAAAAGTTAGCGCTTTTGTCAAAATCACAAGACTTCATCAGAACAAGAGCATACAAAAAATGCCATATGTAAAATACCCTAACCCTTACAGCCATTGGTTGACAAAGCAAACATAATTTCCTGTAAAATAATTAAGCAGTTTAAAAAGACAGTAACACATAATCACAGTAACTACCCACTACAAAACACCAATTGCCACCTACCAACCACATAGACATTAATGTATTATGTATTAAAGAATGATTTAAAACACAGATCTTGAATAAAATCACATACAAAATCTGATTTTAGTTTTAATACAGAACTAATAGATAATTTGTCATTGAGCCCAGGTGGTTGACATGCATTTAATTTAATCTGCCACTTGAGCTCTAAATATTCAAGGAAGTCATCGTCAGGCCCCCCTCGTGGACCCAGGTCTACTTGTTGAAGTACAAAAAATTAAAAATGATGTGTCGCGTGTACCTTTATATGCTTAAATAAAGCATTGGTTTCTTTATTTTTTTAGTATATCATAATTGTGTGGATATATTCTTTGTCTGAGGGCTCTTATTGTCTTCCCCACATAGTACCCCTCACATACCATACAGGTTGCAATATATACCACTCCCTTGGTGTAACAGTAACACTTCCTATTACTAGTAATTTTACCATAGTACCTGACTGTAATGGAATCAGTGTCCAATATATATAGGGGCATTGTCCACACCTCTCACATTTAAAAGTTCCACCTAGGCCTGCCTTTCACTTTTTCCTCTCCACCAGGCCTTTCAAGGAGGTGCCCTTTTTATAAACCACAAGAGTTTTTCCCCCAACCTTTTGTTGATCTTCTCATCCAAACAAAAAATGGTCCAAAAACCATAAATGATGCTTCTAATGTTAAAAAAAAATCCCTAGTGAAGGGCAGAACACATGCCCTAGTGAAACTGTCAGTTTTGACCAAACCAGAGGTTCTGTTCAAACCTTCAGGCTTCTCCAAGAGTGTAGAATAAATACCCCCAGCTCTTTTTGATTTGACTTCTTCAGCTATGTCATTGACAAAGTTAAAGGGGTAACCTCTTTTCTGCAACATTCCCATTAGGACATCACATTCTTTAACAAAATAGTCCTGGTCAGACACCATTCTGACCAACCTCAGGTACTGCCCCTTGACAAGGGATTTTTTTTGATGCAGAGGGTGGCAACTCTCAAAATGCAACAAAGAGTTAGAATAGGTAGGTTTTCTATAAAGGTGTGAAGTAAACCTACCCTTAAAGTGATCTTTCTTAATAGTGACATCCAGATAATTCAAGGTGTCAAGGTCCTTGGTCATGGTAAATTTCAAAAAGGTGGTAGCGTTGTTGATGTAAATGAAGAACCTATTCAGGTCATCTTTGCTCCCATGCCAAAATAAGACCATATCATCCAGGTACTGTCCATATAGTACCCACATGTCCTTGAATTCAGAGTTCACTACATAGAGGTCTTCCCACTGTGCTAATACAATGTTAGCAAATGACGGTGCGCAACATGCGCCCATTGCTACCCCCTGCACCTGCTTGAATAAATGCCTCTCAAAAGTGATAAAGTTGTTGTCCAGAACCATTTCCATACAGGACCTGATAGTAAAGATAGTGTCATGGTTCAATGTACTATTTAAGCATAAATAGTCATAGAACCATTCTAGTCCAGCATCATGGGGTATTACTGAGAAGAGGTCACAGATGTCAGTGGTAACCAAGATTAAGTCCTCGTGGTACATACTTTTCTTAACTTTAGACAGAAAGTCCCAGGAGACCCTGATCACCAGATATCTGTTATCAAGAGTGTGCTTAACAGTGTTGTCAATATATTTAGCCAAACTGAAGGTCTTAGAAGCTTTTGCATCGACAATCGGTCGTAAGGGGAAGTCAGAGATACTCTTATGTATTTTAGGGATTCCAAATATGGTAGGAATCCTAGGATGCTTAGTTTCCAAAAATCTAGAAGTTCCTACAGTAATTTGCTCATTGAGTAAAAGTTGTTCAATGTCTAAATCTATACGCCTGTAGGATATATTCAACTCATTTTTGGAAACCTCTGTGTATGTGTCACTGTACAATAAGTCAGTCATTTTACTGTTGTAATCACACACATCTATGATAACAATTCCCTCCCCCCTTATCCAGTTTCATAACCTCTGTGTATGTGCCACTGTACAATAAGTCAGTCATTTTACTGTTGTAATCACACACATCTATGATAACAATTCCCCCCCCCCCTTATCCAGTTTCATAATCCTGATTTCATCATTCTCCAAAATATCACGAAGCAATGTAGTTTCTTGCTTAGTTAAATTATTGGCCCCATTATTATCAAGAAGTTTTTTGGCAACCACTTTTCTGAATTCATTTTCACAAAGGGTCTCATACATTTGTACTGTCGGGTGCATAGGGGGAATGAAAGTACTTGGTCTATTTAATCGGCCTAGATTCCCCTGCAACATGCATTGTCCAGCCCCCTCTTGTGTAAAAAAGAGTTCCAAATTCAACTTCTAATGAATAATTTAAACTCCAGAATAGTATTGACAATGTCATTACCAGTTGCTGGCACAAAGTTGAGCCCTTTTGAGAACAGTTCTGCCCAATCAGTACTCACAGTTGTCCTACTATAATTGTAAATGCTGAAATCATGCTCTAGTTTCTTCACAGTGGTACATTCATACATCCCATCCCTTTCATTGGTATCATTCATCAACTCCAATACTGTTGTTGTTGTCTCCCCCTCCTCCATTGATTCTGATAATTCACTTGTCCATACCCTCCATTCCCTTGCCCCCCCCCCCCCGATTCATCAATAGCTGGGATCTCCTCAGAGACGGTGGTTCTAAAGGGACATTGTCATCCACTGAATCTACCACATCATCATCTTCATTAATTACATTTGCCTCTTCATATCTTTCAGCCCACCTAGCTTGTTGACCCAGGGGTGGGTCAGGGTATGCCCTCCCCTCATCATAATCAGTTTTATCCCTGAACAGTTTTCTTTTCTTTCCTTTTTTTGCAATTACACCAAGTCATTATCAACACTTTTAAATAAATTATTAAATTCAACCAACCTATGTTCAAATAATAAATCACGCTTAATTTCAATATCAAGTTTGTTAATGTCCTTTAAAATAGCAGCCATTTTTATTGTTATCAGTGATAAAAATGTTTAACAACTCACAACCTTGCTTATTGAAAAAGTTCTTTAAGTCCCGGTGTAAATGGGAGTTCTTAATAAGCCCAGTCGGATATTTCCATGTCCGAAGGCCCTTGGGAATTTGCTCTCTCCTTACACACTCGTGCAGATATTCATTTTCCAATTGCAAATGTTTGTACCTGAATAAAGCTTCCTTAAAACCCCAAAATTGTTGCTCGAGACTGCTGTGTGGGTTGGTAGCATTCATATTCTGTCCATCAAAGATAATTCCTTTCCTGAGCCATTACTCAACTGAAACTGATGGCATGTTGTCATTACGTGCATCTGCCATGTTGCTAGATGCTAGTCCACTCCCATTTACATTACTGCTGCCTGCCAGACCTCGTTCATAGGAATGATTGTTGGAATTAGTGCTCCTTTGTGCTGGAGTAATCATTGAGATGTCAGGACTCGATATACCAGTATTGTTGAGCCCCTGACTACGATGATCTGCTAATTGACCCAGAAGTGACTCTACCTTAGCAGAAAGCCCAGCAACAGCAGATGCAAGTGTTGCCACTGTTTGAGCAGTAATGTTCAAGTCCATGCTGCCAGTGCTACCGGGTTGCTCCCCTCCATACATGACTAAAACAGACTTTGAAATAAAGAACACCAAAACCAAGTAAAAAATATATGAAGAGGATCACCAAAGGAGCACTGCAGCACTAAATCCAGAAAATTTATTGAAAAAAGTTAAGCGCTTTTGTCAAAATCACAAGACTTCATCAGAACAAGAACATACAAAAAATGCCATATTTAAATACCCTAACCCTTATAGCCATTGGTTGACAAAGCAAACATCATTCCCTGTAAAATAATTAAGCAGTTTAAAAAGACAGTAACACATAATCACAGTAACTGCCCACTACAACACACCAATTATCACTTACCAACCACATAGACATTAATGTATTATGTATTAAAATATGATTTAAAACACAGATCTTGAATAAAATCACATAAAAAAGCTGATTTTAGTTTTAATACAGAACTAATGGATAATTTGTCATTGAGCCCAGGTAGTTGACATGCATTTAATTTAATCTGCCACTTGAGCTCTAAATATTCAAGGAAGTCATCATCGGGCCCCCCTCATGGACCCAGGTCTACTTGTTCAAGTACAAAAAATTTAAAATAATGTGTCAGGTGTACCTTTATAGGTTCATAGATAGGTACTAGGCTATTGGCCCAAGGGCCTATGTAAGCCTAGCCAGCAAGGTACCATAGCTTACGCCACCCAAGAAAGTTATATGCTTAAATAAAGCATTGGTTTCTTTATTTTTTAGTATATCATGATTGTGTTGATATATTCTTTGTCTGAGGGCTCTGATTGTCTTCCCCACATAGTACCCCTCACATACCATACAGATTGCAATATATACCACTCCCTTGGTGTAACAGTAACACTTCCTATTAGTAGTAATTTTACCATAGTTCTGACTGTAATAGAATCTGTATCTAATATATAGGGGCATTGTCCACACCTCCCACATTTAAAAGTTCCACCTAGGCCTGCCTTTAACTGCCTTTAAGAGGCAAATGTAATTAATTAAGTTGATGATGTGGTAGATTCAGTGGATGACAATGCCCCTTTAGACCACCGCCTCTGAGGAGATCCCAGCGACTGATGAATCAGAGGGGGGGGGGGGGACAAGGGAATGGAGAGTATGGACAAGTGAATTATCAGAATCAATGGAGGAGGGGGAGACAACAACAACAACAGTATTGGAGTTGATGAATGATACCAATGAAAGGGATGGGATGTATGAATGTACCATTGTGAAGAATCTAGAGCATGACTTCAGCATTTACAATTATAGTAGGACAACTGTGAGTACTGATTGGGCAGAACTGTTCTCATTATCCTTACTATCAGGTCCTGTATGGAAATGGTTCTGGACAACAACTTATCACTTTTGAGGGGCATTTATTCAAGCAGGTGCATTAAGTGGCAATGCGCGCATGTTGCGCACCATTTGCTAACATTGTATTAGCACAGTGGGAAGACCTCTATGTAGTGAACTCTGAATTCATGAACATGTGTGTACTATATGGACGGTACCTGGATGATATGGTCTTATTTTGGCATGGGAGCGAAGATGACCTAAATAGGTTCTTCGTTTATATCAACAACACTACCAACTTTTTGAAATTTACCATGACTAAGGACCCTGACACCTTGAATTATCTGGATGTTACTATTAAGAAAGATCACTTTAAGGGTATGTTTACTTCTCACCTTTATAGAAAACCTACCTATTATAACTCTTTGTTGCATTTTGAGGGTTGCCACCCACTGCATCAGAAAAAATCCCTTGTCAAGGGGCAATACGTGAGGTTGGCCAGAATGGTGTCTGACCAGGACGATTTTGTTAAAGAATGTGATGTCCTAATGGGAATGTTGCAGAAAAGAGGTTACCCCTTTAACTTTGTCAATGACATAGCTGAAGAAGTCAAATCAAAAAGAGCTGGGGGGATTTATTCTACAGTCTCGGAGAAGCCTGAAGGTTTGAATAGAACCTCTGGTTTGGTCAAAACTGACAGTTTTACTAGGACAAGTGTCCTGCCCTTCACTAGGGATTTTGTTAACATTAGAAGCATCATATATGATTTTTGGACAATTGTTTGTTTGGATGAGAATATCAACAAAAGGTTGGGGGAAAATCCTCTTGTGGTTTACAAAAAGGGCACCTCCTTGAAAGGCCTGGTGGAGAAGAAGAAGTTAAAGGCAGGCCTAGGTGGAACTTTTAAATGTGGGAGGTGTGGACAATGCCCCTATATATTGGACACTGATTCCATTAGAGTCAGGAACTATGGTAAAATTACTACTAATAGGAAGTGTTAATGTTACATGAAGGGAGTGGTATATATTGCAACCTGTATGGTATGTGAGGGGTACTATGTGGCAAAGACAATCAGAGCCCTCAGACAAAGAATATATCAACACAATTATGATATACTAAACAATAAAGAAGCCAATGCTTTATTTAAGCATATAAAGGTACACCCAACACATTATTTTACATTTTTTGTACTTGAACAAGTAGACCTGGGTCCACGAGGGGGGCCCAACGATGACTTCCTTGAATATTTTAGAGCTCAAGTGACAGATTAAATTAAATGCATGTCAACCACCTGGGCTCAATGACAAGTTATCCATTAGTTCTGTATTAAAACTAAAATCAGCTTTTTTATGTGATTTTATTCAAGATCTGTGTTTTAAATCATACTTTAATACATAATACATTAATGTCTATGTGGTTGGTAGGTGGCAATTGGTGTGTTGTAGTGGGTAGTTACTGTGATTATGTGTTACTGTCTTTTTAAACTGCTTAATTATTTTACAGGAAATTATGTTTGCTTTGTCAACCAATGGCTGTAAGGGTTAGGGTATTTAAATATGGCATCTTTTGTATATACTTGTTCTGATGAAGTCTTGTGATTTTGACGAAAGCGCTTAACTTTTTTCAATACATTTTCTGGATTTAGTGCTGCAGTGTTCCTTTGGTGATGCTCTTCATATATTTTTTACTTGGTTTTGGTGTTTGTTATTTCTAAGTCTGTCTAGAACTTTCCTAGGGTTTCTGTCATGCTCTGCTTCACCATTGTCTCCAACCAATAAATCATCTGCTATCATGGCACAAGTAAAAAAATGTGCTCCATTGCATGCTGAACGGCTTCACTTGCAGAATTTATTCCAAATGGCATCCTGAGGAATCTATATCTTCCATATGGAGTACAAAAGTAGTCAGTAGTGACGACTTGTGATCAAGCATCACTTGCCAAAATGAACTTTTTGCATCCAAATCAGAAAAAACAGTGGCATTCAGTATTAGGGCTGTGACTTCCTCAACTGTACGCATAGGATGATGTGGTCTTTTTAATACTTTGTTCAAATACCTTGGATCAATACATATTCTGATTTCGTCTGAGCCTTTTTTATGGGCTGATACCATGGACGACACCCATTCGGTTGGTTCTGTAACTGGAACAATTGTGTGTGTGTGTGTGTGTGTGTGTGTGTGTGTGTGTGTGTGTGTGTGTGTGTGTATGTATGTATATATATATATATATATATATATATATATATATATATATATGTGTGTGTGTGTGTTAGATATATATATATATATATATATATATATATATATATATATATATATATATATATATACATGTGTGTGTGTGTGTGTGTAACACCTTGCTGCACTATTTTATCCAACTGAGCTTTGACTTTATTCTGCGTAGCTATCAGAACTTTTCTTGATGGTCTGACCACTGGACTGACCTCTGGGTCTAACTTCATAGAATACATAACTGGAAGTTTGCCCAACTCGTCATCGAAAACAGTATACTCTGAGAAAATAGCTACAATGAAATTGAAAATATGATATTTGCTTATACGATGAACTTCTTTGGTGAAAGAAAGCAAATTCATTCTCAAACTGTCTCTGAGACTCAATAATGACTGCACAGGTCTTCGGACTACATAGTAAGTACATAGTAAGCTGTAACTGTTCCTGGCCAGATAACATGAAAGCACTACTGAGCCTTCGGTTTGAATCTCCAAACCTCCATAAGTAACAAGTTTCGCACAACTGACCACATTAAGTTGTTCACCAGCTCTTACCTTAGCAAAAATGTCTGCTGACATAACATTACATTTTGAACCAGTGTCTACTTTGAGCTTGGTGGTTTTACCATTGATCTGGACAGTACAAAACACTTTGTTCTTTGCCAACAAATCTACTGCATCAACCTTTTCACCAATCACTGACACACTATCTATGTAGAAAGTAGAATTGTAGCTCTCTATGTGATCAACTTGCTTTTTTAAGTGACCCTTCTTTATAACTGTGTAAGGTTTACTTGATATGCAAAACTTTTGAAAATGGTTAATTTTTTACACTTGTGGCATTGCTGACCAAATGCTAAGCATTTTTCTCATTTAGACTCATGATTGTCACCACAATTGCGACAGTTAACAATAAAGCTTGATTTGCGTTTTGCTGACTCACCCTTGTACTGCACTGAGCGTGTCCTTTTCTTAGAACTTGCTGGAAATCTACAGATTTTACCTGGGGAGCCTGCAGGGGTGGCAAGTGCCATGTGCTTAGGCCTGGTTCTGCTAGCCACATGTTGCATGCTGTCTACATCTGGAGCTTGCTGAAACCATGCTCTTATCACTTGCAAGCATACTTGTATGCCTTTCTATAACTTCATGAATTTGACAAATCTCAATAGTTTTGCTCATCGTTAAATCACTTGTCATGAAGCAAAATCTTTCTCACTGCAGCACTATTAATACCACACACAAGCCTGTCCTTTATTAATTCATCTTTTAAGTCACCATACCTACACATTTTAGCTTTGTTTCTCAGGTCAGTAATGTAAGCTGCAAAAGTTTCCCCTTGCTTTTGATCTTAATGTAACATTTGTGTGGGGGTTACACATTTCCCTGAATTTGTGTTTCAAACACTTGTGGTCTTCCCTTGATTCAACCTGTACAACAGTATGACGGTTTTCACCTTTTCCCTCATATACTGCTGGTGCATATACAAATGAATGCACTGGTGCGTGCATCTTTGTCAGAATAAGCTGCTTGTATAAAAATATTGTACTCTTGCTCAAATATTCTCCAATTCTCTGCAATATTCTGATCAAATACAAGTGGACCTGGTCTGCGAAATGCCTCTGCCATATTAACACGTGCAAATATGCATGAACACACACACACACACATATACATATGGCAGAAATTTATGCCAGTATTTGTAACTATGCCCAATAGCACAACAAGCCTCCGACTAACTGAACTTTGTGAAATAAGTCTCTCGGGCACAAGAATATTCCTGAAATTACTGTACTGTAAAAAAATTATCTCTTATCAGTGTAAGAAACATTTCAAAATAACTGCACTGTGGGAATAAACTGGGCAGAAGTTCAGAGTAAGAAACATTTCAAAATAGCTGCACTTTGCAAATAAACAGTACACAACACATGGAATCTTTCCCAAAATGGCTGTACTTTGCTAAATAACTCTTTACAGCGCAAGATCTGTAATGGCGGCACTTTACGAACAGACACACCCAGCACAAGAAACTTTTCGAAATGGCTGTATTTTTACTGCACTTTATGAAATAGTTGCACTTTGCTCACAAATAAACTCTTCGGAATAAATGCACAGTAATAAGCACACAGTGTAAGCACTTTTACACACTTTAATAACTCTAGTTATGCCCTGAATACAATGCAAAATAATAGTTATGCTAAAACGCAGTACTTTGCCAAAACATGCAGTCACCTTGCTTTATTTATGCTTAATGTGCCCTTTTTGCCCTTATCATATTCGTTTTGCTCATGTAATCTTTTTTCATGCCCATTGTACTTTTCTTGTGCTCATTTTGCTCTAAACATGCTCGGTTCACTTTAAACATGCTTGTTTTACTTTTTCGAGGTAATTCCGAACCCCTTTATGTTCTTTTCTGATAATCCTTTTATCATATATCTTAATTTTAAACATTTTGTTTAATTAATAAACTTTGTGTGCCTCTCACGCAATAATAGTGTGGTTTGTGCCTTTGTAATGCTCCGTCTTACCTTTTTTGTAAAATAAATCGTTCGTGCAAGTTTTCATTACCTTTAGTTTGTTTCTGACCCTTTTTTGTACTCGGTTCATTTAGTTTACCTTCACTGTTAACTCTGCACCTCATAGCTCTGAAAAGTAGTCTCTGGAATCCCAGTTCTAACACCATGCTTTGTCCAGTCAGGATAAAACAGACAAGCATTCTTGGGTTCTGTCCAAGCAGATTTATTATGTACAAACACATCAGGATTGAGGCTTAATAACTTTAACTTAGATAAACTTATAAACAAACTAGCTATTACACTCATACATGCTCACTCTCTGGCTGCACTCTCCGTAGAAACGTCAGATCTTGTAGGGCAAAACATACCCACGGCCAGTACAAAGGACAAAAATTCACTTTTTTGCCAGAATAAAAGCTTATTCTTGTAGCATTTGAGTTGCTTATTATGTTTATTATAATATTTAGGTGATTCAGATTCAAAATAATTGTTTTATGCAACTATTAAAGAAAATATAGGAAATATTTTTGTCCTAAAATCTCAGGACATTTGCCATTTTTTCAATTTTTTTGCAGGACACAACTGCCCAAAGAGGGACTGTCCCTTGCAAAGTGGGCAGGTGGTAACCCTAGCTAACACGTGCTTGCTGTTTATATGCACGTGCTGTCCTTGTCATGGTGTATATGATGGGAGCCATACAAGGAATAGCAGTAGCACAGCAGCATGTTTTGGGAGCAGCTGTCAGAATCAGTGCTTATAATGTTGTGTGTTGCAGCCATCTGCAGTAGTGTAGAAGGTTCATACAGCACCTGCTGTACCATTTGAAAGATCTTCTGCATGTGGGCAGTTTCAGAGTGGACTGGGATACTGTAAGGCCCCTGAATTAACTGTGTCACCCACAAGTGGAATTGAGAAGATGCATAATATGCCCATTCCAGTGGCACTAGCAGTATGTGTAGCCTTCACCATCTTAGTTACATGCTCCTTCTTCTGAGCTACAGAGGACACTTTATGGATGTCATAGGCATCATCCTCTTGGATCTTAAACTATTTCCTTGATATTATGCTGTAACATTTAAAGGAGCATATATGATTCCCCAAGACAACAGAAGAGAGAAGCAATATTATATAGGCCTTTTATTACATAGCCCGTTTTCCTGAAGTCCAGGAAGATATAGATTGCACCCATGTTGCTATCACAAACTGCCACATCTAGAAAGGTAATGATATGTTAACAGGAAGGACTTCCATTTCTTTAACTGCCTGGTGGTCTGTAATGCACAGGAAATTTTTTGTATAATATGACTATGCACTACCCAGCATTTCATATGATTCACACATTTCATGCACATCTAACATACTGTATAACAGCAGTTCTAGCAAGGGGGCTTCCCAGAGGGTTACTTGGTTGGTAGGCATGCTCACATATCAGGTAGACAGGACTGTATACACAAGTACCATGCCTGCAAGGCACAAGCCACATATAATATGTTGTTTGCTGTGTGTTGTGGGAGATGCTGGCTGTACCCTACAGCTGTGGCTGATAACCCCAGTATGCAACTTGCAGGAAATGCCCTCTAATGTATATCATGCAGAAAGATGAAACATAGTCTAGTGTGTCTTCAGACTACTGAAGAGATGCTTCCAGTGTTTAGACAAGTCAGTATAGTCCATATATATGCAGTAAGATATTTCTTGTTATAACATGCTCCAAAACATGGTAATGAACGGGTAGATGGAGTGGCAGTTGAACCTCATAACAGGACCTACTATGAAAGTATTAGCAGCAGAAAGGCAGAATGTAGAGTAAGAGTACACTGCAGCACAGGTGAAGAAGTGGTGTCTGGTCCACAGCTTTTTCCATAAATAAGACAATAAAGAATAAAATGAGGTAGGCAGTATCCACCAGGGTTACGCAGGACAGTGCATGGACTGGCCATGCTGTCCTTTTAAGACATCTCTATACTTATACAGTTAAGGGATGAACAGAATAGAGTACAATAATCATTTGCACAGATGAAGAGGAAAAACAGTGATGTGATTGCAACACTGTTACATAGAGTAAGGTTACATGAGATGAACAGATTGGCCAAGTACTCCGGGAGGTTAGGAGGAGTCATGAATTACATTCTCCAGTGTTGGAGGTTATACTGACATGACACAACTATTGTCAATGTCCAGTGTCTTGCATTGAGATTTCAGATCTCAGTCGAGTCTATGGCAGGGAAAAGGTAGAACTATAATACCATGCCTGTACACCTTGATGAGGTACCACATTTGTTAAGCCTGAGGAACAGTGCCATCCTTCACCTGAATTAACACCCTTAACAGGTTGAGGTAGACCATATGTTTGCAGGCAACACACATGCCATTTCATCAACAGAATGTTGTCCTGTGATTGGGATGACTTCTGTCCAACCACCTTGCATCTGGACTCCCATGGATGGACTACATAGCCTGTGGAGGCCGACTGGATGATGGTTGTAATTAGCCTTATGGATGCACCAGTGGAGGCAGCTTTTGCCACTAGTGAACTCCGCAGCAGTATGTGTTCCCCCTCTCTATGCTCAGTGTCAGGAGCCTTTCTGTTTGTCACAGGATAGTTGATTGACTTAAACCTGAAGAACATCAGCATCCTGTAATGGCTGCTCAGTCTTTACATTTACAGAGGCTTCAGTAATGGTGGACATGGGTGATTTCTCCTGTTTGTTGCAGACAGTGTCACCGTGCCATTAGATTGTGCCATGCGCATGTATCGTCTGCCACATGTGCCGTGCTGATGTCAAATGTTGTGCTGGATCCTCCTCTTCCAGTGGAACATGTAAAAGCATAAACATTTGACACAATTGTTTACCCATACGTGTATGCCTCTATAACCCACTGTACCATGCATACTGCTACACATGGAAATAATGTTGTAGAATGAGTTTAAAGACATATCTTGTCATGCAGGATGTTGCATTTGCAAATCAGAGGTGTCTGGGTGGACTTTGCCAGTCCATCAATTTGATCATGTCATGGTATATGCTAATTTCTGCTGTAGTGTATATTACTAAACTGATGCTTTGCCATACTTTCCCACAAGTGCTTATTACTAACCCAGCTCCCACGTCCAAAACCCACCCAAGTAAGGACTGCTGTCCCTTTCTGGCAAGTGAAACTAATGACTGCTCAACCTCAGCAAGTTGCTTCTGCATTGGTGGTCCACCCCGTGTGATAGACCTGTCTGTTGCGATGTCCCGTGCCTTTTCCTTTGTATGCAGCACCATTTTGATAACCCTCCGTCATACCTGTTGTAGAGACGTTTTAAGATCACCCACAGCATTTACATCCTGTATCAGTTCCTGTTATATTTGGTCCCTATAATACTTATCTGCAACATCTTTATGTAGGAAGGGCATGCCATGTGTGCAGAGATCTTGAAGTAACACTCCATTTCCCTGACTGGTGAACTTTTCGAGACATTACCACCCGTGGGTGGCCATGCCAGTGCCAGTACCCGAGGGGGGAAATGTAAAACTTACTGCACGTGTATACTGTACTGTTACATGCACATGAATGTGACCACATCCTTATTCCCCAGTGAACCTAGCTGGTGCAGTTACTGCTGTGCCCAGCCTTACCTTCAATTTTAGATATTGAACCCATGCCTCAGTATATGGTCATTCAGTATCTTATGTACACAGCTTACCCCCCCATACACACTCACATATAGGCAGATGGTATTGTGTCATGCCAGTGTTACAGCATTCTGATTACTGACACATGCATACACACACACACACACACACACACACACACACACATATACACAGAGATACACACACTAAGAAGTGTGCTTCACTCACCCTGACATCCACCACATGATTTGAAGCTATTGCTGATACAGTTTTGCTAAGCAGGACCCCTTCCTTAACTCTGTGAAGCACCATGTATGCAGAGGTTTTACCGAAATTCCTCTATATTTTAGACACACGGTTGTAAGCAGTGCTGCACAGAAAGGCAACATTATATTGTGCTAACAGGAAGCAGTTATTATGGTGGTAATGCTAATCATGGCATATAGTGCAACTGTGCGTGAAGAGCTGCCTGTACATAATGCATTACCCACACATGTTGGTGTGGGCCGTGCATGTCATAGTAAGTGTGAAGCATATGAGCTATATGCTTGTGCATATGGCAAGTGTATGGGCTTAAAACTGTACTGCACAGTACGTGATTCACTAGTGTGTCCATGTATATCTGTCTAACACATTGCTGTTTGAGTGGATTCTTCCTCAGTAAGTGGGAAAAACAGGGCTTCTGTATTGTTTACTGGGGAGAACCTTATTAAACCATCTGTCTTCTTGCTTTCTGAACTAAATTGCCAGCTTAATTTGTTTAAAATCCTTCTTCAAATTGCAAAAGAAAAAAAAATAAGAAATTCTATTTCCACTCCACTGGAAACATAAACACCCTCATGGAATGCATCCCTAGTCCCATCACCACTGACATTTATCAAACATGTAATTTTACTGAATGACATCACATACATGTTCCATATCTACCTTTTTTTTTTAAGTTTTAGCTGAAATATATTCCAGATTCTTCTACCAAATCCTTCCTCTGTTTGCTCAAATGTCTGCAGACTGTATGTCACTGCTCAAAGTAATTCACTTCCCCTACCTTTATTTTTCATTAAACTGCACCCCTCAGTTGTTTTTTTTTTCCTTTAGTCATGACAGTGACAATCTACTTATGATAACATAATTTGAAAATACACACTCTTCCCTTGATAATCCCTTTCTTGCCTTCCTCAACTTGATTACTATTTTCATACATAGTCTTTGGGAAAGACGGTTAAGTGGAAAGTCCTGTATACTGTCTGTCCTCAGCCTTCTCTCCTGTTTCAAAAACTATTTACCATGGATGATGCTGAAGATTTCTAATATGCCATTCTTATCCACCTCATTTACACTGTGTCCATAGTTGTATTACCTAAAGCACTTTTTAATGAATTCACACTGTAAAAAAATATGCATATGTAAAACCGAGACATTCACCTATCCTCATTCCAAATTTCTGAAGATACTTTAACAAAATGTAACGCATGTCATAATTGTCCACCATTCTACATTCTACATTTTAACTTCCAGAGTGTACCCATCCCTCAACACGTCTTTAAGTCTTAGCTGCTAAATTTTACCTAAAATGTCAAAGCCTGAAATTTAGTAGAACTAGACATCTCCATTTTTGTATCACTGCAGCATCTCTTGTGTAACTCCCTCATACATTTACAACATACAGTGAATTTTCTGGGGTTGAATGACTTCTTTTAATCCTCCATTTTTCTGCAACAGGGGTTGCAGAACTAATTATTTTGACAAAGAACACAGATTATCTGAAGGATGTCACATTTTGGATCACCAGATGTGAGTTCAGAATAGAGAGTAGTTAAGAGTGCATTCTCAAATCTATCTGACATGACATACCACTAGTCTGATTCTTTTTTACTACCAACAAAGGGGTTGAGAATTTCCATATTCTCCCATCAAAACAGTCAAATGTCCCCCTTGAGTGCCACCATCAGGTAGATTTCCAAGTGACGCATCAAGTGAAGACAGCTAGTTTTAGGGGTTTATCCTCCCATTTTAAAGTTAGTTCTACAGAATAGATTTGATGCACAATCATGCTTGTTTCATGAGTAGTCTACATAGTGGCATGTTCTGTGCTTGATGCCAAACAGGAGTAATCAGAAATAACCTCTGGCTTAGTTTGCCTGGCTACTCAAAAAAAAATTTGATCTACGTAAGTCCATGTCAAGTTAGGGTAAGGCCTTACTGCACTGCCCTTGATGGTTCGTAATTTTTTTTTGTAGCTCTCTTGATGTCAAAACTGTTTAAACAACGGCCCCAGTGACAACCAAAATGAAAATAAAATAATAAAATCACTGTGTTGCAGCCAGAACTCTCCACAACCTTCCAAAGGTATGAAACGTTTTATTAAGAAATTAAATGTTTAAAAAGTATTCATTAAGCGGTTTCATCCCCTCGCAATGGGGACTTCATCAGAATACATGCCTTCTATTAAATCCAACATTCATAGCCCAGTCTGTTGATGACATCACAGCTACACAAATGCATTTAAAGACACAAACACTTTGTTTAAAAAAATACAATGTAAAGAACACTTATAAACATCTATACCATATTTAATACACTTGAAATAAACTTTCGTAACTTCATGGAAATTTTTAACATAGCCTTTTGTCCCTAGCTCTGTTAATTAATAGGGGTTTTACAGAAATAACTTCATTTAAACCAATACCCTACCCTGCCTGCAGCTTAATCTGTCATTTGACTTCTTTTTCTTCCATTAAATTTTTGTAGTCCCCCCTCTAGGGTTAACTAATACTTTTTCTAAGATCCCAAAGTGGAACCCCTGAAAATTCCCACAAACTAAAAAAATGCCTATGCAGTGCATTATTATTATTCTTAGTGGATATCTAAAATATATAGAAAACCCACATTCAGCAACTCTTACCTTGAATACACAAGTAGTCACCCTCCCCATCAAAATGCCAGTATTGTGAAAGGCCAGATGGTAAGGGTTACTAGAATGACATATTCGGCTGGTGACCTTGAGAATGAATTACAGAAAGTTGCGGAAATGTTCTGTGAAAGAGGATACCCACAGGACATGGTTCAGGAAAATGTTGATTATGTTAGACGGGAATGGGGTAAGAGATTCAAACCCCCTGTTAGGAAATTTTCACATGGTTAGAGTCACTTCAGGGACAAAAAAACTTTGAAAAGGCTATGATTTTACCATACTGGCGAGAGGTAGGGAAAGTGAAGGACATATTGTAAAAAAAACTGGGCCATTCTCAGGGGGAACCCGGATTTGAGAAGGGTTGTAGGAAAGAGACCCTCCTATGTATACAAAACTGGGGTAAACATAAAAGAAAGTTTTGAACATGTGAAGAACACACAAGCTAATAAGTAGATGGTACTATAAAGTGTGGATCCTGTTCACAATGTTGCTACATAGTAGATTGTAAAATGGTTATTTTAGAAAATACCCTCAGATCAAAAGTAGAATTTGTTAAGGGTAATTGTCAGACTTCAGGTGTTATATACCTTGCACTGTGTAAGGGATGTCCAGCATATTATGTTGGCAAAACCGAAAGGCAATTACACAGTTACACAGTAGGATATATGAACACATATATCAGATATCCACCAAGAATAATAATAATGCACTGTATAAGCATTCTTTAGTTTGTGGGAATTTTCAGGGGTTCCACTTTGGGATCTTAGAGAAAGTATTAGTTAACCCTAGAGGGAGGACTACAGAAATTTAATGAAAGAAAAAGAAGTCAAATGGCAGATTAAGTTGAAGGCAGGGGAGGGTATTGGTTTAAATGAAGTTATTTCTGTAAAACCCCTGTTAATTAGAAGAGCTAGGGACAAAAGGCTATGTTAAAAATTTCCATGACGTTTGGAAAGTTTATTTGAAGTGTATTAAATATGGTATAGATGTTTTAAGTGTTTTTTTAAGTTGTATTTTTTAAACAAAGTGTTTGTGCATTTAAATGCATTTGTGTGACTGTGATGTCATCAACACATTGGGCTATAGCTCTCTTGATGTGCCAACATGATTACACCAATAGTAGCCAAATCCAGTCCCACATAACAGAAGTGGTCATGCTGTTCATAGTCGACCTGAAATGTAGCTTTCAGGTAAGGAATAGCTAAACTGACAAAACTGTGGCAGCCACTCCGTACCGTCATCCACTTGACTACCAGGCACTCCATTGACATTAGTATTGTGCTGTGTCCTGTGGAACACAGCAGGGTCAACCTGTGTGGTTCTCCATCCTGACTTAGCAGTGGTGTCTTCATGACCATAATCACACTCCTTCAGATTCCATGGTCATTCCACACATCTTTCGTAAGGAAAGGGGTCAGACATCATTGTCATAAGATAGATAGATTATCTGCAAAAATGTAGTCTTAATGTCTATGGAGTGAAATTTACACTGCTTTTGAAAATTTATGGTGAAATTGTAATAGAGATTCTGGTGTCAGTGTTTTTGACTTTTTCTGCTGAGTTATTCAAGCCCTGTAGTCATAAAGCCTGCTTTGGGTGTTGCTCCTTTCAGAGCGCCTTTGAGGGTACACATCGACCTAATGGAGATGCATTTTTGGCCATCATTGTCATCTTTTTCAAATACATCATTACCTTTCCAAATCTATATGTTATGCTGTTTTGCAGATTCAGATAATAAAGCCCTAGTGAGGAGAACATTATGTTCCATATGTGAGTTAGAGGATTATATCTGATCAGTTCCTCTTCATTGAGAATATTTTCTACACATGGAATGTCAACAGATTCTTCTATGCTTGTAGTATCAACCAGGAGTAAATATTTCAAGACCCTATTCATTTGGTTTGTCTAATCCAACTAATTGGATCTGACAAGCTGCTCAATAACCTATCAGCATTGCTAGTGCCCCATCCTCAAGCTCCTTTAAGATTTTTCCCTGGGGAAAATACCTATGAACCTATAAGTTTACCCCGGGGATCACTTCAGTGGCTCTGCTGGACAGAGGCACAGGGAACTAATCTAAGGGGGTGCCGAAAGCCAACACATTCTGGCTAGGCTTATAAATGCCTTTGGGCAGATAGCCCAGTACCTACCTATGAACCTATAAAAAAAATCACTTTTGTGGCCGTTTGACATTTAGGTATTCCAGTGTACATGTGTCGATGTAAGGGCGTTCGATGAATGGCCCTGTTGACATGGCAATATAGAACCTATTTATTGAGATGAGCCTGGGGCTGGAACATCTCTTGGTGGATTGTTCAATCTGCAGGGCCTTTGGCCTATATTCATTGGCCAAACAAAAGAACAAATTGATCTTCAAAGGCTTGCTTCCTCTTAAGCAGTCACTAGAGAAGCCCAGAAAGGAAAAAGTGAAACAGAAGGAGAAATAGACAGGGACTCGGAACCCAAGAAAATAAAAGCTGATGATTCTGGTCCTTCTTTGGCTTTGAAAGCACTTAGATTGGTGCATACTGCACATTTCACCCGAAAGGGGATTCTCCCATTTGGCACCTTTACAGTGTTTGCCAGTAGTGAACCAAGACAAATCACCAAAGCGAAAGCCCAGCAGGCATTCTTGGGAGTGGGAACTGCCTCATTTCATCGCCAGACTACTTTCATTGTTTTCCTTACATCTTTCAGGTCCTTCAGGAGTTCTTTTGACATTGATTGGGAACAGCTGATGAAGGCTTTTTGAAGACAGAGGTTGAGATGGATGTCATCCCATCCTATTCCTTTCGATTTCAGGTGTAGACCAACTAGCCTGTCTTCACCCATTCTTGCTCTTTCCCCAGTCCATGTTTTGGCACAGGATGTCTCAGAGCACAGACATCGTCCAAAGCCTGTGCTCCCAGTGCTAACCAGTAACTCCGCCTCTGCATTGGTGCTTTTTCACCCAGTTCATACAACACTAAGATCCTGACATTGACTGAGTTTCAGGACTGACTACTAGACAATGGATATTCAGCACCAACCCATTTGGTGCCTTTTTCTGTGTTGGAGTCCTGAGCTTTCAAATTGTGAGCAACAGTCACCTCTTCAAGGCCCTCCAGTTTGTGGGTCTTGTTGGTACCTTCCTCAGTGCCATTTACGTCCGCTTCAGTGGGGACGGATGTGGCACCTGGTCAGGGCGCCCTGGTGTTGACAATGCTGAGTTCAGCTTTCGACGTTATGTGGGGTATGATCACTTTTCCTCTGAGAGAAACTGTGTAGCCTCCAATGGTATCAGCTCTGGCCTCAGACACCCTGCAGTCAGTGTCTTGGCTCATTCCTCACTTGTCTCAAGGTCAAAACAGAACAAATAGCCTCAAAAAACTGCTTCATGTGGAATCGACTCCCCCCACCACATTTCCAGGAGGACATGCAAATGGAGGCATATAGACTCCTCTACAGGGTTGCTTACTTCTGACACCAATTTGGGTATGTAAGAAGATTCCCTTAAATCCCCTCCAGTAGACCCCACATTGGGTGAGATCCTGGAATTGATGAGACAAAGGGGATTATGGCCCATATACCCACCCTGTCAAGATGAGAAGGAGTTATTTGAAGCCTGTCATTCTGTACCCTTTAACTCATTGGGTGGTCGTCCTGCCGACCATCTGATAGATTTGGTCACCAGGCCCCAGGGGCATGACAAGAACCTGATTCATCTGAGGCCATCCGTAAGAGGCCTGACAGAATTCTCAGGCCACAAAAGAATAGGCATCATTGGTCCAAGGGACCTCTTGTAGTTTCTTTGATTATAGCAGCAGTCAGTAAGAAAGCGCTGTCTGACAATGTAGCTGCTGTCCATCCACCCAAAAAGGATTCCAGGGCGATGAACAGAATGGGGAAACAGGCATAGACCTTGGTGTACTTTTGCTGTGAGAATGTTGAACTATGCTAGTCACATGAACCGCTTTTAAAGAGATTTAGCAAAACAAGATTTACCTCTTTATGGAAGCCTTCTACAAGAGAGTCTAGGAAACAGTTGGAGACCACAGTGGATATGATGCTGAACATCATTAACCTCTCCATGTGGCTCTTAATGCAGCCGATGGAGCAGCTTGTGCTGTGGGCACAGGCATTACAATGAGATGACATGCCTGACTCCACTTCTGTAACTTTGTAAATAATTTTAAGGCATACTTCATGAATGTCCCTTATTATTCAGTTCTTCTTTAGGCTCATAGGTGATTACATTTATCTGGAGTCACTAAATCTCAGAAGGTTTTAAGTATAGCACCCAAGGCATAAGACTCAAGATCTGGCAATTCAACTAACCCTTGAGAAACCAATTCTGGGATGACCACCCGCCCAAATGAAATCCCTAATTTGTGGTTTCAGTTTTCCCCAGAATCCTTTTGAGTGGGATACGAGAATTCACTGAAAGGCATACAGTACCACTGTAAGAATATACCAACTAACACCATGCACTTTCTATATCATATCCAAACAAAACCACTTTCAAGATAGCTCTGTACGCTAGGTAGTATCCCATTACAAGTATCACTAAGAATAGCTTCCAGTTTATCCCGTATGGTAATGCCCAAATATATAAGACCATTCTTCTTTCTGAAAAAAAGGATTACCTACCATAAGTTGATTGGAGGAGAGGAAATTAACTAAATGTACCTCAGCTGTACTAGAATTAATCTTGTACCAGAGGATCCCAAATCTAAGCAACCTTTCAAACAGTAAAGGAAGTTCTACTTCTGGGTTACTTAAGTATACTAACAAATCATCTGTGTGCAGGAAAAGCTTATGGGTAATATTCCCATTGCAGTACCCCAACAAAGAGGACTGTCTCAGGAAGACTATCAGTGGTTCTAAACATAAGGCAAATAATAGGGTGAACAGCAAGCACTCTTGTCTGATGCCACTGGATATTTTAATTGGAGGGAGATAACAGAATTTAACCTAGCTTGTAAATTCAAGTACAATGTCTTAAAACCTTGTATTGCAGTGGGTTGAAGCCCATATGGCTTTAGTACTTCCCATAAATATATCCATATGACCCTCTCAAATGCCTTCCTGGCATCTAGACTGGCCAACAGCAAGGATTTCTGTAAGACTTTTGTGTTCTATAAAATCATTAGAGCGCTTATAATGTTATGAAATGTAGTTTGCCCTTCCACAAAGGCCATCTGATCAAAGTGTATCATTTCAGGAAGTATTTTAGAAGGCCTCTTAGCTATAATGGCCATAAACAGCATAATAATCATGATTCAAAATAGATATCGGCCTGTAAGACGATGAAGGGTCAGGATCTTTACAGGGCTTGTGTATCAAGACTATTGCTGCATCTTTCCAAGAACTTGGGGTTCAGCTTCTTGCAGTACTCCATTATTATTCTGGAAGCCAACCCAGGCTTTTAAATATCTCTCTACCAGGAACCCATCTGCCCTTGGAGTCTTACCCTTCTCCATGCTAGTCAAAACGTCCTGCATTTCAGATGAAGTTATGAGGGCAGATGACTCAACACCTTTAAAGGCCAATAGTCCAAAGAAAACTTGGATGTCAGATAACAGAGATAGGGAGGGAACCTCCTCCAAATATAAGTCTGTAAAATGTTTGCAAAGTACCTTAGTTATACTTTGGGGGATGTATACACCGATTCCTTGCTAGTGTCCTATGTCTGGCACAATACTTTTTTATATCATTTAGTTGCAGAGTTGAAGGGGCAAATGTCTACAGCTCAACATGGACAAATCAGAACTTCTGATTCTTAATGATAATTTGTGTCTGTATAGCTTTAAATTTCAGGTGTTGATCTTTCTCTTTCCTGGTAGCCAACATTTACGAAGTAGCAGTTGGATTCCACTTATACCCTTTCTCATGAACTTCAAGTAACTTGGTCTGAAACAAGCCAAATGTTACCCATCTACCTGCTAAAACAGTTTTGGGGTATGATTTAATGGCCTCTGCCCATTTTAAAAAGATCCCACCATAGCCCCATATCCTACACACATGATAAGTCTAAGCCTTGCCAGTGATCAAATGTATTTTTCACTACTCCAGCAAAAGTTGTCCCACCACACAACCACATATTTACCCTCCGGTGTGGGCATATAAGTGAATCTGGCAACTTTATATGTAACTTTAAGGAGGCATGGTCCGATAAAAATATCGAGGTAATGGCCATAGAGTCCACCAATTGCACATGTTCCTTCGAGACAAAAAGTTTATCTATCCTAGAAAAGGTTCAGAATCTCAGGGAGTAATAGAGCATGGACATCACAACATGCCAAACAGTTTGAGAAGTTTCCCTAGATGATTTCCCCCACTGGAAGTACACCTACACTGACTTCCAGATTAAGCCACCTCCTGACAAATCACCAAGTTCAAGTCAGCCCCATAGAAATTCACTTCCAAAGTTGGCTACCGTGAATGCAGAAGTACCTGGAGGGAGCTACACGCTGACCAATATTAGCATAATGCCACAGCATTGCCCTTTGACAAGCACAGATCTCCCTTGCTATGGAGTAAGACATAATATCTCTTTGCCAAAAAATGGCAGCTCCCCTTCACCTTCCCCCAGTAAAAGAAGAAAAGTGACACTGGTCATACATTCCTTTTAACAATTCCAAATGCCCCAGGTTGATAAGGTGTGTCTCCTGCAACATTAAAAAGTGAAGTCTGAGATGACCAGTCAACTGAAAAACCATCTGCCTTTGTAAAATTCTAACCAAAACATTCGCGTTCCGTACTATTAATGTAAAATTTGTCATTCAGTTGAATATCCAAAAAAAGAAAAATGCATTTCCAGACTGAAAGTCATGCAAGATCACAACAGGCTGTTTGCCATTTGTTGTCTAATTATCTGGTTGCCAGCAATAATAATATAAGAGCATTAACAATTAGGGCATTGTATGCCAGTTACAAAACTAAACAATTGCTTAAAAACATACAACTATTTACAAGTATAACAAATAACTAGGAAAGAAAAACTTTACATAACTGACAAGCCAAGGGCAGCTAAAAAGTCTGTCACAGAAGTGAAAATTAGTATATCACTTCTAAGGGGTAATTGGCTAGGCGTAAAATGGCTCGCAAGGGCAGTTAGCTTAGTACTAAACTATGAACCTATGATATGTTGATGAAATATAAATGTATAAGAGGTCAAAAGATGAAGGATACAAGCTGTTGGTCAATGCTCTCCCTCCTGTTTTCAAATGGCAAACAAAAAACCCCAGTTCAAAATTTTCCATTGTCTTGATAAATGTAAAATGTTCAACACACAACCACAGATCGAGTAAAAAAAAAAAAAAAGCAAAGACATGAACTATACCCATCTAAAATATCGCCAGACCATTATTGATGCCTCACAAGCCATCTCTCACAGTCTTACAGTAGCTCAAACAGATATTCAGCTACTGGGACCAGCCTTGCTAAAATCTATTTACATCCCTGACCAACACCGAATGCAGCAGCTACTTTGCCCTAACATCTTTGAAAGGACAGTCTTTGAGAGACACTCTAGTCAGGCAATGGCTTACCAGACTTCTCTGTGCTCTTCCACTTCTTCTTCTAATGTCTGAATTCTTGCAGAAAGTTGTAACATGCCAAGCAACCATGATCCTCATTTCCCTGTGCTTGCCACAGCAGATTTGTTTTCCTTTGCTAAGATGAAGTGCCCATGGCTTCTAGATGTGCAGTCTGGATTGTCTGTCACACCTGTCTGAACAGCCTCAGTCAGACTTGCTTAACCTTTAATTGACCTTGATTTCTCCACTTCCATTAATGGCAGAGAGCCCTTTATTATCTCAGTGTCAGTCACATACTTTTTGCATCTCAGAAAGAACTGCACTTACAGAGTATACCAAAGTAAATGAAAAAGTTTTTTATATTTGGTTAGCCAATCAAAGACTGACAACAATTTATTTACTTAAGAATAAGTAGTACAAAGCACTAACGTCTGGCATTATTGACTGACTAATCAAAAATCCAACAATGAACATTGTGAAAATATGAGGTAAAATCAGGGGTATTATCATCATCATCTGGAACCCCCCCCCTCCTCATTTTCTACGTGGAGTCAGGGTATCGAGTTAACTGTCACTGCCACTAATGAGTCAGTGCTACTCTCCTGCTTTCTTCAGCAATCATACGTGACTTTCGCAGGCCTTCACTAACACATTCCATCCATCTCTTTGCTGGACATCTTTATTTCCTCTTGCTTTCTTCCTGCCTCTCTTAAATCTTCTTAAACAGATTGTCTTGCATATGTGCCTGAACCACTGTAATCTGTTCTCTTTTACCTTCTCTGTAATTGGAACTTTTTTGGCATCTGACCTTAATGTCATCATTTCTTCATCTGCCCCTCCTATTTTGCTTTGCTGACCTCTAGCTTCCTCAACTGCTCTGCCTTTACTGCCCATGTTTCTATACCACACAAAACTACTGGTTGCAGTATTGTTTTCTACACCTTACTTTTCAGCTTCTATGGCATTTTTCTGATACACACTGCCGTTGGTACTCTGTGCCAGTTGCCTGCTGCTCCTCTTTTTCTAGCTTTGACCTGATAATTTAATTCCCCTTCTCTTCATTCACCTGTCCCAGCTACTTGAAGCTGTCAACCTGTTCCACTGTTTTCCACTGTTTTCTCTTCCATCTCTTCTGATTTCCCCATTTGCTGCCTTGACAGTTGTCTTGTCTGTACTAAGTTATCATGTCATGTGCGTTCAGTTTTGTATTCCATTCCCCTAACATTTGCTGAAGTTCCTGCTCAAAGTCTGTTTGCAATGCAGCATTATCTGTACACAACAGTTTTGCTGTTATGTCCCCTCCATCCTGTTTACTAATGTAGTATATCACCAATATGAACAACAGAGGGCTCATAACCAAACCATTATGCACCCCCATTCCCTCTGGGAACCTCTCTGTGAGTCAGAACACTGTTTGCACTTGTGTCATTGGGGTCCTTGTACATAGCTTGCATTAATTGTACCAATGTTTCTGGGACTTGAAACCATTGCAAGACAGTCCAAATCAGTTTTTGGTACCTTGTCATAGTCAGTGTGCATGATATGGATCACTGCTGCAGTACCCTTAGCCATATGGGTTATATCCTACATAGGATATACAGCTGGTCAGCTTCAAAAGCTTCAAGGTACTTTCCATGAGCCTAAGTTGTCATGTTTTCTCGAGCAAAGCTGACTAAAATTTCATATCTGGGTTCCAAGCTCTATAGATCTTTCCTGCGGCTAAAGAGTATGCTCCTATGAGGCTTTGGAGAATTGACAAGTCATTTGCTGGGCATATAAATTCCCTTTGGGGAAAAAAACTTCCATTTTAAAAATTGTATGTTTATTAATAATTTCCTGTTCAGAAAAGTTATTTTTAATGTACGAGTTTGTGTTTTAGCGTAGTGTCACAGAATTCTGTTGTACTTTTAAATGAGAGCATGCTTTATTTCTGTCAGTTTAAAGGTTGTTTAAAGCAATTGAAAAACATTTTCTCCTATGGAGAAGTGTGTATTTTACCTCTGGGGTTAGCAGTGTTTTAAATTTATTTTGACTGTGTTTTTGTGTGAAAAGGTAACTTTTACAGACTTTAATTTTAACTGGCTTTTGCTGTTTGCTTTCCATGGGATAGAGGCACCATTGAGCAAACTACCAGTCTAACGGTTGGTCCTTCTTCCAGCCACAAAAAGAAAAAGTTAAGCCAACAGCCTTTGCCACCACAGCAGAATAGCAATTTGTCTCAGCTGCAGGTGAGAGTCTCTGTTGTAGCCATTATTTGTTCCTTAGACCACTCATCTTTACCCCAGATCTCTCCAATGTAGCACTTACAACCGCTATGGATCAGAGGTTAACAACATCTTCTGCAACTGTTGGGTTCTCCTCAGTAGACAAGGGAGTGCCTCTGATGTCTCTCCTGGGAGAGAGAACAAGGAAGACTTCCCCATTTTGTCAAACCGTTGCATCCATCCCTGGGGAAGCTGCTGCTGTTAATAACACAATTGTCCCCATTTTACTGTCAAAAAGAAATAGAAAGCTAAATGTGTATCTACTACTCCTCAAAGTTCCTTAGACAGGAGTAGTTTACTGGGTTTGGCTCAATGTTTGATTCAGGTTATTGATCCTTCTTGTTAGGCTATTTCTGGTAAAGGAAAGAGGGATACCTCTTTTCCAGAAGAAATTCAAGAATCTGAATCTGGACTGAAAGATGAAAGGACAGATATCGGGTTTCCTCCTCAGATTTCAGATTCAGACTCAGAAGAGATCTCAGTTTCTGATTCTTCTTGTGGGGTTTTCTCTTTCTCTGAATCTGTTTCATGAATGTGACATTGTTTTCAGTGGGAGAACACAGTGGTTTCTCAGTCCCTCAAGAAATACTATAAGCTGTTATGGAGGAATTTCCAGAACCTTCATCCATTCCTCCAGTTCTGTCAGCTTTGGAGGATATGTGTCACTGCCTGCTATTTCCCTGATAGCCAGGCAGCTACCCCAAAAAATGACAGATTGAATGGCCTAAAGTTCCATAATTTCAGTTTTTTTATTCATTTTTGCCAAATCTGACCCAGCAGCAATAACATCAGTTAATCCTACTGCTGCTAAGCATTCAGTTAATTCCGATTCTACTCTTTTTGATAAAGATTGGAAGATTATTGATAAGTATGTGGGAAAAGTGTACACTTCTTTGGATTTTCAGAGTTTTAAATCAGACTTATATGCTTAAAGTTTTTTTTTTCTGACCAGTTATGAAAGTATGAAGAATGCTTGTCTGCAGTTTATTTTTCTAAGGAAATATATGCTTTAAATAATTTAGTTTCTTCAGTTGTTCAAGTTATTACTCATTGTTTACAGTGTGTGTCTGACTAGCTGATACTTTTTTCCAGTACTATGGCCACTGGTACTGTTTTCTGGAGGTATGCCTGGCTGCGTTCTCAGTATCTCCCATGTAATGTAAAAATTAGATTTTAAATTCTCTTTTGGATAGAGATTTAGTTTTTTGGTTCCTCTGCTGAAGAGGGGATCAGAAAGTGTGTTGAAAGAGGTAAGCTGATGCAGAGAATCTCTCAGATTTTTCAGTCCTTCTTTTCCAAATTTTCTAAGGGATTCAATAACTCGTCATCCAGTTTTTGACAAAAAACATAATAAACAATCTGAAAAAATGCAGGTAAACAGATGTTTAAAAGAAATGGCAAGGGAGGTCCAAAACAAATTCAGGACCCCCCCCCCCCCCACAAGCAAGGACAATCCAGCAAGTCAGAATCGACTGTTCAAGGGACCCTGTCCCCCCAGCAAGCCTCCTTTCCTTCCAGAAAGTCTGACTGTCCACTCTTCTCTTTGGAAACGGTTCCAAACAAATAGGTTTTGAAAACCATTCATCAAGATTACAGATGGCAGTGGGAGGAAATTCCCCCTTTCGAGGGTTTAATTCCTCATCACCCAGACCATACTGTTTTATTTCCGCATGCCCTTCATCACATAGGTTCATAGGTATATACAAGGCTAATGACTACCAGGGTCTTTATAAACCTAGATGTGTAACCCAACCCAGTTGTGCCCCTGTGTATCATGGCTGTTTACTAGGAAGGGTATTTTAGTTTCTAGTGGTTATGTTGGGCGATATGTTAGTTTGGGCATTACTGTCTTAGATGGGAACCAGATCCTGGGTGAATTTCTGAGAGTTGTGTAAAGCCACAGAGTGTGAGATGCACACATTATATCAAAAGGGGAAAAGTATTTTATGTAAATTTTGTTTAAATGTTTTTAAGTTGCACTTATAGTGACCTGTGTGTTGATAATTTTTTATACTTCTGTGCTTTTTGTCCATGTTTTGACCGAAAAAGTTATCTTTTTGTATTTTTTAGTTGACCTTCATCTTGTAGCTTCATTTGCAGTTGTGGGAAGATTGTTTATTACTGCAAGATTTTAGCATTGTTTATCTATCACACTGCACTTATATTTCCATAAGAAGAGTTACATGTAGTTTGAACCCATTCTGGGGCATCATTTTTGCAGCTTTATTCAAAGATGTGGCAGGTCTATGATCTACTGCCAGATTTGAGCCTCCTTTGGTCATTTTTATTTATTTATTTACATTTGTTAACCAGGAGAGTCCGACTGGACACAGGCCCGTTTTCAGCGGAGGCCAGGGGAGAAAAGCTCCACATTAAGTATTATTTGCATTATACAGTTAAAAAAAATAGCATTTAAATATAGACATTAGTCCAGTTAAGGACGCAAGACAAGAAGCAAACAGATGTAAAACAGCTGTAGAGCATAGTACAATTTTAAAATATGGTGACATACTAAACATGGTTAAAATGTAGTTGAGATTCATCGGTGAACAATTGATATAAACTGTTTTTGAGGTACATAACAGCCATTAGCATTTGTTGCTACAAGAAGTTAGCATTGTGTGGTAGGTAGCTGGGAACATTAGTAGCCAAGCTTGCTAAGAGTAGGTTGTTGATAGGGGCTGAGAGAGGTAGTGGGTGGGGGGAATTGATGGTATTAGAGGGGGGGTTGCAAGGGCATATCTGGCAAGTTTTGAAGTGTGATTTTAGTAAGGATTTAAAGTGGGTGCAAGAAGTTACAGAGGTAATTGAGGATGGGAGGGAGTTCCAGAGTTTGGCTATAGTGCAGGAGAATAAAGCTTCTCCAGCAGAGTTAATGGCTCTTGTGACCTGTAGGAGGTTTTTGTGGCTGGATCTTAGTGGTCTCGTGGTTATGTAGGGTTGGAGTAGATTCTGGAGGGATGGGACTTTTAGTGGTTGGTTTATTAGTTTGTGGGTGAGTACAGTTTTAACAGTAGATTTGGAATAGTCTGGTGCCTTAATCTGTGGTTGTGGGATTACAGTAGTAATAGTATTGTGAATTCTGCTCCAGGATTTGTGCTTCAGTACATTTTATCTCTATATATAAATGCTTACAGTTCCATTCCAGTAGTCTGGAGCCTTAGTCTGTTGTGGGATTGTAGTAGTGGCAGTATTTTGAATTCTCTTCCAGGATTTATGCTTCAGTACTTTTTATTTATAGCTGTGTATACCTGCTTAAAGTTGTATTCCAGTAGTCTGGTGCCTTGAGTCTGTTGTGGGATTCCAGTAGTAGCAGTATTGTGAATTATGATCCAGAATTTCTGCTTTAGCACTTTTGATAGCTGTATATACTTACTTTAAATTGCATTTCAGTGTCATTCTGTTTACCTTACTACTGATTTTTTCCAGTTTTTGATGAGTCTGCCCCACCCCCCACTGTGACATTTAGCTAAACATTTCTAAAATTCTAACCATAAGACTAGAGCTCCAGTTTGATTTTTCCCCAAACCTCCTCTTGTTGTGATTTTAAAAGGCCATTTCTCTGCTTTCCGCCCTTTAGGGTAACCTGACTTCCAGAGTCCCTTTTTCCCCTCTTTCATTGCTGTTGTATGTTGTGTAACCTTTTTAAGTACTTTCCCCACCCATTGGTTTCCATATAGCCATAATATTAAGTACCCACCCAGCAAACAAGTATTGCACTTGAGTAAACCTCTCTTACTACAGATTGCCTTGTGCTCATTTTTCCAGAGCCCCCACCTGCTTGGCGCCCTTGCCACACTCTTGAGGGGGTCCTGAGTTAATACTGCTCCATCCTTGGCAGATAAGTAATTTGTTTTGTTGTTTTGCTCTTCAGTTAACTGTTTAGAGTTCTGCTGCTTTATTTTTGCTTTATTTGTTGATTTTTGCCTTTAAATCATTCTAAAGGTTCCTAATACTTGGAATTGCCTTGTCAAGGTAGTTTAAGTTGTTTTGTTGTAGCATTACACTCAAAAGCAGTCATTCTTGCTGTTTTTACATCAAGACGTTAGCAGTACCCTAAACAGATGAAATGCACAGAAAGTAAATTTTTATCTATAAAACTACCCTAAGGACGGAAAGCTGTAACTTACAGTGGCTAAAGCAAAGCCTTGCATGGGGACAAGCTTAGAGCAGCTAATGTGCACATTAAACAGCAATACTATCAAATCTTAATGCAGTCTAACCTAACCTAATGCCAAACTGCAGAGAACACCCAAGGACATCTCTATAACCCAGTCCACAACATACACAAACACAGTATGTGAGAGATGCACATACACAATTTCACTGGAGGCAAAAATCTCACATACAAACTAGGTTGTCAAGAACACAGACACTGCAGTCACCACAAAGTGTCTGCCACAAACATAGACCAACTTATGCTGCGGCACTAAAAAGTAAACTTTACAAACAAACTGGAAACAACACAAACACTTGGAAATATGGACACCCAGGCAGGCAGAAAAAGCGGTTACACCTGTATGAACAAATCCATATTTATTAAAAAAGTCTATTTAAAACCAACAGATTAAGTGCTTTCATCAGATTATATCTCTGACTTCTTCAGAATCTAATAATGCAAGGTAGCTACAATGTTTAAATGCCCCTCCAAAAGAACACTTGATTAACTCAACCAATCAAAAATACATAAAAACATAGTGACCAAATGAACAATACCACCTACAACCACAAAAACACATTTCAATGTAAAAATATGGTTCTTTTCTAAAAATATGTATATAAATTAAACTATATAAGAATTCAGTCTTAAAATGCTTGCTACGGATATGTGTTCATTAAGCCCAGTGAACACAGTATCATTGAGCCTAATTTGCCACATTACTTTCCTCTGTTCGATCAAATCGGTCCAAGGACCACTCCTAAGATTTTTCACCACTGTATCTAAGCCAAAAAAAAGGCAAACTTGTGATCCAGATATATGGAAATATGTTTGTACAGTGAATTGTTGATGTTCTTATTCCTGATATCTAAGTTATGCTCATATATCCGATTCCTAAGTCTTCTCTGGGTTTTCCCCACAT
The DNA here is from genome assembly GCF_019279795.1 of Protopterus annectens. Lineage (NCBI taxonomy): Eukaryota > Metazoa > Chordata > Ceratodontiformes > Protopteridae > Protopterus > Protopterus annectens. Next base: position 376,743,181 of record NC_056728.1, read on the forward strand.
AGAAACCATTACAATTTTGACACATGGCCCGGTATATAACTCCAGTGGAGTCACAAGTGCAATGAAAGGTTGTATTGACTAGGCAATTATTCACTCTAACTCTGTCTCTTTCCAAAATGAACTTGCACTGAATGCAAAATCCACATGTAAAAGTACCATTTCTTTTACAAGACCTGATTATGGTAAGACATTTCATAGTTTCCAAATAATTTTTGATCGATTTTCCTTTTCTATAAACTAATCGCAGTTTATTGCCAAGGGTGTAAACCATGCCATCAAAACAAGAAAATATTTTCCAATTCTTAAGGATCCCCAAAATAATAACATGGTCACTGGTGTATGTGGTGATAAAAGAACACTTTTGTTAACCTTCACTTACTTCTCTACTGCCAACTGTAAGATGTACTTGTGTGGACCCGAGTAATGGTTGTATAGAACCATTCCCTCTTTTTAATGTAACCTTGTGTTGTATTTTAGAAACAGTGGCATTGGGATACCCACATGAATTAAACATCTGTGCAAGTTTTTGCCCTTTGATCACAAACTGCTCATCTTCAGAGATCATTTGGGCAAGCCTTGCATACTGACCTTTAATAATACCCCTTATCTGTTGTTCGGGGTGGCAGCTGGCATAGTGAAGTAAGCTGTTTGAACAAGAAGATTTCCTGTATATGTTACTCAGTATTCTGTTGTTGAAAATGTATTTACAATGTCCATATGATTTTGTCATTACTGTGTGTAAAGGTGAACCTTAAAAAAGGAGTGGTGGTGTTTAAATACTTCACAAAGCTTTCAGATCTCCAAAATAATATCATGGTCACTGGTGTATGTGGTGATAAAAGAACACCTGTACTCACCTTCACTTACGTCGCTATTACCAGCCGTAAGATGTAGTTGCGTAGACCTGGGTAATGGTCATATAGAACCATTCCCTCTTTTTAATGTAACCTTGTGTTGTATTTTAGAAACAAGGGTATTGAGATATCCACGTAAATGAAACATTTGTTTAAACCAAATTCGCTGTTCATAGTAGACTTTAATTAATCCTGTCTAGATTGGGAACTATACACTGTCTCTTACCTGCAGGCACAATGATTCCTGGACATTATTAACACATATATCCTTGACCAGGTAGTGTACACACCCTCCAGAGTTTGAAACATACTGGACCTGGTATTCATCAGTATGGGGGAGTGCTGCAACCCCCCCACAAGTCTTGGTGAGTGATAGAACAAGTTTTTCATTCCTAGATGGGGATTTTTATTCAAGGATGTTTATAGTACCAAAGAAAGAAAATGCTTGGAAACTAGTTCTGAATCTTCCTTTCCTGAACCTGTTTGTGATAGTGCCCATGTTCAAAATGATGTAACTTCGCAATCTGTTACCTCTCCTGCCTCATTCAAGTTTCCTGGTAACACTAGATTTAAAAGATGCTTATCTTCACATCCCTATTCATGCAGACTTCAGGCATTTCTTAAGGTTTTGTGCATCTGGATCACATTATCTGTTCTCTTCCTTAGCCTTTCAGCTATCCACTGCACCAAGAGGGTTCAGAAAGTGTTTAGCTCCAGTTATACTCGTAGGCTACAAGGCATCCACGTTTTTTCAATATTTAGACAACTTGCTTATCTTTAATGAGTCTTTTTTAAAAGTGTCAGGAATCTCTCCCTTAGGTTCCAAGAGAAAACATTCAAAAGACTTTTTTGACTCTTTCACACAGGATTGTATTCCTGAAGTGTCAGCTAGATGCCTCAGCTCAAAGAGCTTTTCTTCCACAGAAAAAAAAAAGATCTGTATCTATTTCTAAGGTTTTCCACTCAGGCTTTGGTCACTGCAAGGGAATTCCTCAGGATTTTGGGTCTCATGGCATCTATGATTCTCATGAAACTCCTGGCAAACTCCACATGAAAAAGATACAGTGGTATATGAAGTCGAGTTTGTCCCAGCACCACTATCCTTTGTCTTTTAAAATCTCAGTGCTGGGTTTGCCAGAAGATAAATCACTTAATGGAGACAGCAGATATCCCTAATTATAGGTCTGCCTTTCTCCCTCCTTGTTCCAAAGCAGTCAGTCACCACAGATGCCTCAGACATTGCTTGGGGAGCAGTTTCAGAAAGGATAAACAAAAATGGTATACAAAGGACTGACTCAAGCACATGACTATAAAAGAGATGCTTGCCCTGACCAAGGCACTCAACTCTCTGAATCATCTTTGGTCACCAGGAACTGTTCAAGTTGTTACAGACAGTACCACAGTCATGCAGTACATCAGCAAGCAAGGGGGAACCATGTCATACCCCTTTCACAGACTAGCCATATTAGCTTGTTATATAGCTTCACAGCATCCTACATTCTGTCTGAGTAAAGCTGTGTGCAGACAAGCTGAGCAGGACAAGGGCAGACCCTCAGGAGGGGAAACTTGATCGGTGGGGTCTTCCAAGATTTAATCCATCTGTAGGGACTTTCTCAGATAGACCTGTTTGCCTCATCTCTAAACAACCAGCTGGTAAGATTCTGCTCCATGATTCTGCTCCAGGGCTCCATTTACTCTTTTACTTGGACAGGAATGTTCATGCATGCAAGCTTTTCCACCCATTCCACTGATACTCAGAGTACTTCAGAAGATTCTGAAGGAATCCCCCAAGATCATTATGGTGACTGCCTTCTGTCCCAGGCAGCTGCGGTTCTCCCTTCTTTTAGAAATAGCTAGGGACAATTACTACAAGCTTCCTCACAGACTGGATCCACTTACACAAGAACAGGAGTGTTTGGTACACCCCGACCCTAATCAACTTCATTTGACTGCCTGGATGAAAGGGTCTTAATTACCTTTAGTCACCTGTTTACTGAGGATGTGCGGCAAGTACTAATGGAGGCAGGAAACCCTTCTACTTGAAAATCATTTATTAGCAAATGAAAAAGATGATCTAGTTGGTGCCAACAATACAACCAGCACCAATTCAGGGCTAGTTGTTCTCTGTTTTTTTTTTTTACAATATTTATATGAGTTACTAACCTATGGCCGGCCGTATTCCTGTCATGTTAGTATGTTTTTAAAGGGGTTTTGTGTAAGATACCTTCATTTGAGCCAGTTACTCTGCCTGACTTGTCGGTGGTGGTGCTGCGGTAGCGTTGTCGCACAGTAAGACGTTGTCCCGTTCGATTCTCAGCTAGAGCATCTTCTGTGTGGAGACATGGGTGAATGGGCGTACCTTCGTTGAAGGTTGTGCGTCAGGGCTGGCAACCCGGCAAGTAAAAATCTACTGCCAATCATTAGTGGACTGGAGTTCCGCTGTGGCGACCCCTAACCGGGAAAAGCCGAAAGATGCAACAACAACTCTGCCTGACTTGAGGTTGTTAACATGGAAAACAATTTTACTGATTGTTGTGACCTCTGCAAGAAGGGTATCTGAGTTGCAAGCTCTTATGGTAAGTTAACCCTATCATATTTTCCACAGAGACATGGTTTCTTTGTGAATTAATCCTTTTTTGCCTAAAGTGCTATCTGATTTTACATTAAACCAAACTATCCATCTCCCCATTTTCTTTCCTGAACGTAAAAATGAGAGATAAAGGATACTCCTTACTTTGAATGTCCACAGGCAACTCGGGTACTTTCTTGACAGAACTAAATCTTTCAAATCTTTGAATCAGTTGTTCATTGCTTACGAATGTGAGAGGAAGGAACAACCTGTGTCAAAGCAGACTATTTCCAGATGGTTGTATCAGGCTATTACTGTCAGTTGTATTCAACACAGCAAAACTATTCCATCCAGGGTCAAAGCCCACTTACCAGGGCCTTGACTTCATCTATGGCTTTTTGGAAAGAGTTGGATTCGAGAAGTATTCTAGAAGCAGCAACTTGGTCCTCTGTACAAACTTTTACAAAGTATTATGAGCTGGATTGCTTCTCTAGGTCTAGATCAGGCATTGATAGGATAATCTTCCTGGGGCTCGTGGAGCCTTCTCCTTCCACCTCCGAAATGTTTTAAGCTAGAGTAGTCTACCCATATAACTAAGGCTACTGCATCAGTGATCAATATGATTAACGTAGTACAGTTGTGTAAGTAAACACCATAGCAGTAGATGTTCAAATGACCACTCCTTCCTTTATTTTCTGGTGTGTTTTTTATGCCAATGTGTGGACATTTATTTTTTGTTTCTAGAATTGCCCTTTTAGCTCTCGTCCTCCTTGTGTTTGTTGACACCCAAACCTACCTTTTTAGTCACCTTAACTCGAGCTGTCTGATTCTTTGGGTGAGTAAAAGGTGTCCTGAAGCTTTGGAAGCTGGCCCGCTGTTATATCCTATGCAGGAAGTAACCCATATACTGTAGCTAAGGGTACTACTGCAGTGACCATTCAAACATCTACTGTTATGGTAAGTTTACTTACCCAACTTGTATTTTCTTCTAGGAATTTCTAGTTAGACTCTTTCCTCATGTCTAGCTTCTTCTTCACTACCCGTCTCACTCCAAACATCAGGTTGATTATGCTGCATCCCAGCTGTTCATCGCTCATCATACTTTTTAACTACTCAGTGTATTTGTTTATCGGTCACCCTTTCCAGCGCTTTCATGCAGTGTGACAGTTGTCTGATATCTCGGACTGCCCACAGTTGTGAATGCCCTGTTTATTCTTATATACTTGCACTAGAACACTTATTCTCTAGTCATCTTGGATACTCTTTTCCTTCCAGACTGGTATGTGTACCCTCAGGAGCCATTTCTTCCCTAACTCATCCAGCATCTTTTTTTTTTTTTTTTTTAAGATGCTGGATGAGCTAGGGGAGACATGGCTTCTCAGGGTGCACATAGCATCTTGATCATAGCTGCAGTAACCTCATATCAATCTGCTGCTTTCCCCTGAGTTCATTTTCCTTAGCAGTGTTCTTACTCTTCTATGGTAGTCTCTTCTTTTTTTCTTTCATCATCGGCTGTGTATGGGGAAGAAGGGCTTATGTGGGGTTTCTTTATTTACAAGCTGCTTAAAGTATTCTTTCCATCTGCTTTTAATATCCTGTGGACTGGTGAGCAGGTTGTAGTGGGCATCCCTTATGAATTGTGTCTGATGACTGTCTTTTTTATCTTTCTTCCTTTGCCTTGCAAGCTGATAGACTTTATTTGTGCTATCTTCTGTGTCACTTTCCAGACGTAGTTAGTGTCTGTGATGCCTTGTTCTTTACTATTGCTACTCCCTCTTAGCCTCTTTGTTGGCCAGTAATTATTCCTTCTTAGCCTGGTGTTTTTTTTTCTATCTTTCACTTTTTCATGCACTGTTTCTTTTATTTGTGGTAACTTCCTGGACTTCTGCAATCCACCACCAGCTTTTCGTACCTTATTCCCATACTTGGCTGGACTACATATCTCTTACATAGTTTTTACACATGTTGATTTGAGATGCTACCATTCCTTTTCAGCTTCACCTACAGCCCTACACATGTTGATTTGAGATGCTACCATTCCTTTTCAGCTTCACCTACAGCCCTAAATATTTCACTGAACTCTTGTGCTTTTGCTTCAGTCAACTTCCCGGTCTTCAGCCTTGTCTCTGATGACATTAGAGCATTGTCTGCCCACTTTTCATATCTGATCTGATCTATCTACCCCTTTGCCCTTTCTTTACTAGAAAGAAGTCTACTTGATTGTATGTTGGCCACATTAGAAGACAAAGTTTGCATACTGATTAAGCTGTTTGCCTCACAACACAATGTACAGGGTTTGAGCCTTACCTCTGGCCAGTGCCTGTATGGAGTTTGCATGTTTTTCCCACCTCCCAGTGACATGCTGGGTATTTCCATATCAGACTCAATAGAATCACTGGAGCAGCATAGATTCTAGGTTGTGCCTATCAGGAAAACAGCTGTGGAGACCAACCACTTTTGGCATCAATGGTTGTGCACAGTATCCTCTAGAGAAGAAAACAAGAATCCCCATCTGCATGCCATGTAAAGGGCTAGCCACTTGGTGGAATAAAAATTGTCTCTAGGTGATTTGTTCACGTTGGCTATAGTCATCAAAAAAGGGCACATGTATTTGCTGGCAATACATGGGTTGACTACCGAACCTACTCCCATCGTACACCAGGGACCTATGGGAGGAATATGTGTGCCTCTATTGGCTGATGCATGCCCGTTATAAAGCCCAGCAGCCTCAAGTTAATAAGCTCCTGGTCAGCCTAGGTTACCTGGGATAGCTGTGTTTACGCACACTGTAAATAAGCTGGACATAAAACCAGTCGACCTGCTAAACATGAACCAACAATAGCTACACTGAATATGGCTTCTCTGACAGGATGCAGTGTGAAAGTGGATGACAACATGGTAAGGAGGAAACTGGACATATTGTGCTTCCAGGAGACAAGGTGCTAGGGCAGAGCAGCAAATCCACTTGGTTTGAGATTCAGAGTCTACTAGTCAGGGGGGAGGACAAATTAGAAATGGTGTAGGAATTGTGATAAGTGAGAGAGAAAAAAGTGAGGCGCGTCAGTAGAATTAGTGATAGATTCATGGTAGTTAGACTCCCAGTGTAAAGATAGGGCAATATTCATAATCTCAGCCACTGCCCCTCATTTGGGTTTGATGGCAAGAAAAAGAGTGTTTTCAGGCAGGAGTTGCAAGGAGCTGATGGATAATACAGGGCAAAATGAGTTGGCCTTAATAATGGGGGACCGGAATACTCAAATCACAACAGACACTGGTTTAAGCACTTGGGCTTTCAGGCCAGTTATTTTACATTAAGAGGGTTCGTGGTCTGCACTCTTGTGGAAGGAGAGGCTGGACTCTGCCCTTCTGAGCTGGGAATTTCTGGTTAAAGGCTTATAGTGCATGCATATCTGAACTGCTTCTCACTGAAGTTGGTGCGCCTTGTTTGCTGTGGCATAGACTGGATTCGGGCCTGCTGGATCTAGCTTTGTTTGTGTAACTTGAGCACTAATCCAGACATTCTCTAAAGTATTCAGTTGTATTTATTACTGCTTGGTTGTAACTTGATTAAAGTGTAGCTATCATTCTAAGTCTTTTGGATTAAGCACTTGGGTTCAGACCAGTTGTTTTACATTAGGAAGGTTTGTGGCAAGCACTGTGGTGGCAGGACAGGTAGCTTTCATCCTTCTAAGTTGGGAACTGCTGATTGAGAGCCCAGTGTCCAAGTGTATTAGTTCTGGTTTAAGCACTTGAGCTTCAGGCCAGTTATTTTACATTAAGAAGGTTCGTGGTCTGCACTCTTGTGGGAGAAGAGGCTGGACTCTGCCCTTCTGAGCTGGGAATTTCTGGTTAAAGGTTTATAGTGCCTGAATATTTGAACTGTATCTTACAGAAATTGGTACACCTTGTTTGCTGTAGCATAGACTAGATCCAGGCCTGCTGAATCTAGCTTTGTTTATATGATTGTTGTTTGTTTGCTTGTTATTTCCCTGGAACGCTAATTCCACATAATACGCGGCTTCTCAGCGCTTCTGTGGATCACTAGTGATATCTGCATTGCTTACTGTACTTATTTCCTTGTTTCACTTGAAAGAAAGTTACTGTTTGTCGTTTTTGCATTTAGTTACTTGTAACACATTGCACTCAAGTTACCTGGCACTTGCTCACTAAAGCAATTATATAAGTCAGCACTAAACATTAAAAGCACTACACCCTCACTCCCCACTGGCCCTTGTTTTCAATTATTAAGGAATTCCCAATATTATTCTAGCATGTCCAAAGGTCAGTTGTCAATCTCCTCTCCGGTCCAGCTGGTGAATCTGGGAATCTTGAGGCAATGTTATAACTGCCTCATGTACACAGACAACCCTCTCCTCCTCCCACATAACACAAATACTTGCGAGAGATGCAGCTATTTAGCCAAACTGGAGGCTGAGCTCTCTCAACTCAGGACTGGCAAGACCAGACAGGAGGAGAAGGCAACTACACACACCACAAAACCAGCCTCACATAATGCTACCACACCACTGAATCAAACACATAAACACACAAAGACATACTCGGAGGCTCTGAGTAAAATTTACCTAAACAGCAGAGGCCTCCAAAGCAGACACCCAAACAACTGCTACCTCAAGACACCCCACAAGCAACACATAAACCACAAAATCAGTGTGCAAAGCAGTCACAGCCCTTAAGGCCAAATACAACACCAAACATACTTGTCATAGGTGACTCCATAGTCAGACACACTGACGTCCCACTCACCAGGCTGAACAAGGAGAGGGTCACAGTAAGCTGCCTATCGGGTGCTAGAATCCGCCACATAACACAAGCACTCGGGTCACTCCACGGCAAGTACAAATATGACACAGTCATTGTCCATGCTGGTGTGAACGACCTGAGACGTACCTCCCTGGACTACATGAAAAGAGACATAGAGGAGCTCTCTGATTATGTAGCCCAGGGAGGTATGACCCTGACCCTGAGCAGTATCCTTCCTTCACCAAGAATGATGCCACAATATAGAGACAAGATGATCAGCTTTAACAATTGGCTTAATGTCTGGTGTCATTCAAAGGGGATCCAGTGTCTGTCTGCCTGGGATGACATGCTTGACAAGCCACGCTGCTTCGCAAGGGGCGGCTTGCACCTGTCACCCCTGGGATTCCGGATATTGGCTAGGGCTCTTGCCGCCCCCATAGTGCCTTTTTTAGGCAAGGCTCAAATTCTAAACCTACCACCCTAGAAAACAAAAATGGGAAGAAACTGAGGGTAATGCTGCTCAATGCCAGAAGTCTAAATCTCAAAATGCACGCACTCGAGGCCCTTCTCAGTATGGAGAACATCGATGTCTGTGCTGTGGCTGAGACCTGGTTCAAGGCTCCTGAGAGCACCCCGGCACTATTAGGTTTTACCTCATATCATGCGTTCTGGCCCCAAAACCCGGACCACACCACAAAAGGAGGGGGTGTATCCATATTCATAAAGGATACCCACACCTCCAGGTTGGTGGCAACGCATAAGCTCGGAAACCATCCAGGTGCAACTAACCATAGGCAAAACTGCTCTACAAATTGTAGCATGCTACAGGCCACCCTCTCAAACTCAGGAACCCCACACAGCCTTCCTGAAGACACTGGAGGGTATAAATGTATCTCCAAGCACCATCATATTAGGTGACTGTAACTACCCGAATATAGACTGGGAACATTACTCAAGCCCTAACTTTCTAGCCCAACAGTTCCTGGAGTTCATAAATTCAAATGCCATGGAACAGCTAGTCACTGTTCCCACGAGAGGAGAAAATATACTAGATCTCATTATCACAAACATGGAAACAAAATGCTCCACACCGGAAGTATATCCCTCATTGGTGAGATCTGATCATAAACTAATCTCACTGGAAATCCACATCCCGCCCCCACCCCAAACAAAAAAGACCACAGTGAAGAACTTCTCTAAAGCAAACTTCACACTACTCAAGACTGGTGTGGTATCCTTCAAGGCCCCTGAGCCAGTGGAAACCACAACCCAAGCTGCGGAAGCCCTTACAAATGCCTTCTATGAACACCTCCAGGACTGCATGGATCAGGCAATCCCAAATAAAACCAAGACTCTTTCCACAAAGGGCAAACGTCCATTCTGGTGGACCCCAGCCATTAACAAACTTTACAATAAGAGGAGAAAGCTATTACATGATAGAACAAAATCCATAAAAGGGAAGTCACCCCTGATCATTATTAGTAAAAAAATACGAGCACTCATAAAATCAACTAAGGCCAATTTTGAGAGAAAAATTGCCATGGATTCAAAGGACAATCATAAGACCTTTTTCAGCTATGTTAGGAACCTGGGTGGAAACTCCCAGATATGCTCAGAATTAGTCCAAAATGATACAAAAATCACTGAACCCACAGACATTGACAACATACTGGCAGACAGGTTAAGTGCAAACTTCACCCCCCTCTCCCCCCCTAAAGGAGAGATAACTATCCCAGCGGAGTGTAGCCTCCCAGACATCTCAAATGCGCAGGTGAAAGCTGCTCTCTCTAAAGCTAAAAACACAGCATCAATGGGACCGGATGGTGTCCCCGGCTGTGTGCTACACGAGCTAAATGAGGAATTAAACCCGCACATAAGGCAGCTGTTTAATCTCAGCCTTACCACAGGATACGTGCCCAAGGAGTGGCGTATGGCAACTGTGGTCCCACTCCACAAAGGCGGTGCCTCTACGGACCCTGGTAATTACCGCCCCATAAGCTTAACAAGTCTAGTCTGCAAAGCTATGGAGAGGATCATAACGGAGCTCATAAACAAAGATATAGGGGACTTGCAGACATTGGACCCGACCCAGTTTGGCTTTGTCAAGGGCAGATCATGCCTTTTGAACTTGGTCGACTTCTTCGAAACAGTCACCAAGGCCATTGATGAGGGAAAGGCAGTCCATACAGCCTACCTTGACCTTGCAAAGGCTTTCGACACAATACCCCACTCGGGTATTGTAGAAAAACTTACCAGCTTAAATGTAAACCCATATGTCACAAGATGGGTTGCAAACTGGCTTAAGGACAAAACCCACAGAGTTAGAGTTGCTGGCGCTATGTCAGACTCCAAGCCGATCTCAAGTGGTGTCCCACAGGGCTCGGTCCTTGGCCCCCTATTGTTCGGCATCTACTTCTCAGAAGTACAGGCCAACATGGGAGGACTTTGGCTGACAAAGTTTGCAGACGACTGCAAACTGGGCGCCATAGTGGAAAGTGCATCGGACACGGGTATCCTTCAGAAGGGACTCACAGAAACAGATAGCTGGTGCCAGAGCCATGGCCTGAAGTTAAACGCCAAAAATGTATAGTCATACCCTTCGGGAAAAACAAGGTAACCCCAAGCTACCATATAGGTGGCAATCCACTAAGCACAGAAGAGGTTATCAGGGACCTGGGGACTCAGGTTGACAGTGGCCTTTCTTTTGACACTCACGTTGCTAAAGTGGTTAGAAAGACCTTCTACATTGCCCACCTGATCATGAAGGGATTCACATCCAGATCTAGTGAGGTCATTGTTCCCTGTACTCTTCACTTATCAGACCAGTGATCGAGTACAATGCCCCATTCGGGATGTATCTCACCCGACATCTGCAGCAATTGGAGAGACCCCAAAAGTTCCTCACCAAAAGGATAAAGGGACTCCAAAATCTGTCATATGCTGCCAGATTGAAGAAACTCCAGCTCTATTCAGTCGCATACCGTCTGCTCAGAGGTGACATGTGCCTGACATACAAGGCCATGTCCAACCCGGAATTAATGGACATGCTCCACCTCAAAAATCCAAATCCACCAAAACCACTAGAGCAAGTGACTTAAACCTTAGCACGGATATAAATAGGACGTGCTGGAGGGATAGATTTATCACTCAGAGACTCCCTATGCTGTGGAATAAAATCCCGGTCCATGTGAGGCAGAGCACCTCGCTGGCTCTGTTCAAGAGAAATCTTGACCTGTGGATGGGAGATCGTAGGTTTACCCCAGGAATCATCTCTGTGTCACTGCTGGACAGAGGCACAACAAACTAATGGGCACAGTATTTTTTCATATAAGGGGTGGCGTAAGCCACAAAACTTTGGGCTAGGCTTATAAATGCCTTAGGGCAGATAGCCTAGTATAAACCTATGAACCTATGACAAAGCAGGATATAAAGACTATCTGGGTCCACTTGGGAGGCCATTATAGACTTCTGTGTGGTAAATGGCTTGATGGTGGCCACTACATGGTTCAGCAAAATCACATATAAGAATGGCCTGCAAACTACTCAGGCAAAATCAGGCAAGTTCTGCAGCATCAATGACAGTGGAGAAGTATGCTCATTTGTACATAATTATTCCTTATTCACTTTGGAATTTTCTGTTTCCTCTTTATTTCCCCAATCATTTGTAAGTCTTTCCCCTTAACATTGTTATTTTTATTGATGCTTTGTTCCTCCACTTTAGACTTGACTGTGCACAACCTGGGATGATGCAACCTTACAAAAAGGAATGCATTCATAATGATGAACAACATTACATCAAACAGAAAAAGTAAAAAATGGCAATGCTGAAAACCTCTGCATGCTTTCTATGCAGGTGGGCAAGCCCCCCCACCCACTGCTAATTATTTATATCAACTCAAAGATCACTCTTTAGTGGGGAAAGGGGAAATACCAGTCCCCACTGTACTACATTCTAGTTGGCATTTTGATTTTCAACCTTTTTTGCATGCTGCAGTGCCGTTCGGTGTTTCGGCAGTGCTGCATTATGAATTATGACTGTAGCCCTACACAAATACCACCATACCTCACACAAAACAAATGCATCCTGTCCTCTGATGACTCGAGTCCTTTTCATTCTTCACAAGCTGCCCTTTTGTAATATACCTTGTCTCCCACTTCAAACCTTTCATTTGTGGTACAAAGTTATTTTTGTAGTGCGTCCCCGGTTTTCTGTGTGCATTCAGCCTCCCTGATGCAGGTAACGCTGAAATATGTTCTCCCACTGATGTTTTCCTTGTGGTTCCTTCTAGATTAGGTAGCTTTTCAGTGAGAATAGAAGGGAGATTTGGGTATGACCAGACACAAGCTGATACAGATTGTAGATATAGCTCTCCATCATTGACACTGAATAACTTCTGAGGTGGCACATGTTTATTTATGCAACAGTGCGTTCATTTATTTACAATTTCTGATAATCTGTTTATAGATCAGTATATGTGTATATACCTTTAAGAAGCTGTCCAAGGGCTTGCACAAGTGTTGAAATACTGAACACATGCAAGTCAGACTGCCATTTTGTAGTTAGCTGTTGAGATGTTAGCATGTATGTATGTAAGCTCTATCTGTTAACTAGTTTGTTTGTATTTAATGATATTGCTATCCATCCTGATGTGTTTGTATGTATTAAAGCATCTGAACAAAACCCCAAGACTTCTTATTATATGTGTTAGAGACAAACGAGCGACATGGTGTCAGAAGCACCATGTCTAAAAGGACATGGAGTTAGAAGAAGCATACCAAAGGGGCATGACGTCAGAAACGGCTTGGCTAAAATGACTTAAGGCACTTGTTTAGATGCTGGTGGAATATACAGGAGTGGATCATTCCTAAAATGTGCAAACTTTGGAAAAATAGGTCAGAAGCGAATTTCAAGTCTTGAAACTTGCTCAGCACAGAACTTTCTAAATAATTTTTGCATAAACTGATATGTACAATATTGATAAAAATATTCAAATTACTATGGAAAATGTTTGAAATAAAGTCTGAACTGCATAAAACAAATAAAATAAAGGAAAATGACCGCATTTTCGAAAAGCATATGTATTTTCGTATTAAGCAAAGATATCCAAGTTCTGAGAAGTGTCCAAGGTGTTTGCATGTTTGTGCAGTGTTACAGTAATGCTATTTTGCAACATTTCGCAAAATTACAGCCATTACAGGGCATATTTTGCAGAATACAGCCATTACAGAACATATTTTGCAAACTAAAGTATTTCAAAGAGTTTATTGTGCATTTGAATGTTGTTACAAGCTCACTGAACAGTTTGTTCATACATAATTACAAGGGACATATTTTCGGCGTGTTTGTGTATACTTTGTGGGCATGGCAGATGGATTTCAAAAACCCAGTGCACTTGTGTTTGACAGTAATATTGCTGAGAACTGGAGAGTGTTTGAGCAAGAGTACGACATTTTCATACAGGCTGCATTTTCTGATAAAGATGACCGTACAAAGGCATTATTCAACTTAATTTAGCTGGCTCAGAAGCTATAAGTTCATTTGTGTGCTGTCTATACTGGAGAGGGAGAAAAACGTCATATTGTTGTACTGGGTGAGTCAAGGGAGGACCCAGAGTGCTTGAAACGTAAATTTAGAGAAATGTGTAACCCCCAGACAAATGTTACGATGGAAAGGCACTTATTTTACCCAAGGGATCAAAAGCCTGGCGAAGCTTTTGCAGCATATATAACTGACCTGAGAAATAAGGCTAATACGTGTAGATTTGGTGAATTAAGGGATGAGCTGATAAAAGACAGACTTGTGTGCGGCATAAAAGCTGATGCTGTGAGAAAGAGTTTGCTTCATGGCAGTGATTTAACTTTGAACAAGGCCATTGAAATTTTTCAGATATACAGGCTCACAGAAAAAGCAGACAAATATGCTTACAAATGAGAACAGCTCTAGAAGGCACCGTGATAATGCTCATCATGTTGATAGTATGCAGCACATGGTTAAAAGAAACAGTCACAGCTTTGATGCCAAATGCCAATATGTTTTCTGTCTTGGATGCAAAGAGTTCATTTTGGCAAATTCAGCTTTACAAAAAATCGTCATTGCTCAGTATGTTCAGTACTCCTTTTGGCAGGTACAGATTTTTGAGAATGCCATTTGGGATAAATTCTTCAATTGAAGTCTTTCATCATGCAATGGGGCAAATTTTACTGGGTATCCTTGAGCTATTATTGTAGACGACATACTACTAGGAGGTCGTGATGAAGCTGAACATGACAGAAACCTCAGAAAAAGTTCTAGAAAGGGCACATCAAGTGAATCTTAAACCCAGTCCACACAAACACAGTTACTTATGTTGGTCATTTGTTTACGAGTACAGGCTTATGACTAGACCCTTCTAAACAAACAGCCATTCTTGAGATGCAAACTCCAGTCAATGTTCAAGCCCTGCACTGCCTTCTTGGCACAGTCAACTACCTAGTCATGTTCATTCCAGACTTGAGACAATTTTCAGCACCACTCAGAGAGCCGACACGTAAAGATGTATCCTGGTCTTGGCTAGAGCAATACCAAAGAACATTTGATGTCCTGAAACAGAGAATTGCTAGTCCACCAACTCTGAGATACTGTGATGTTCACAAACCAGTTACATTTTCCTGTGAAGCTTTGAAATTTGGTCTTGGTGCAATCATTCTACAAGAGGATCAACCTGTTGCCTGTGCATTGAGAACTCTTACCCAAACTGAAATGTAGTATGCCCAGGTTGAGAAAGAGTTATTGGCAATTGTGTTTGCATGTTCGAAGTTCCATGATTATGTTTATGGTAGACCTATCCAGATCGAAACAGACCATCAACCTCTAGTCACTATCTTGAGAAAAGCTATGCATTCAGCTCCTGCTAGACTGCAACATGTGATGTTGAGATTGCAAAAGTACAATTTTATTCTTGTCTACAAGAAAGGCAAACTTCTTTTTCTTGCTGATACATTGTCCAGATCACCCAGAAACACCACAGAACAGCACGAGAATAAGAACCTTGATTTTGAAGTCGTGGATGTGAAAACATTTTCTTCCAAACGTCTTGATGAGCTGAGAGATCACACAGCCACAGATCCAGTTTTACAAAGGCTCAGCCAATTATCAGTCAAGGATGGCTGTCAAAGCAATCTGTTTTACCGTAAGAAGAGCAACTTTATTTTCCATACAGATATGAGATTTTTGTCTGACAATGGTATCATTATTAAAGGTCTTAAAGTAATTGTTCCAGGATCCTTGTAACCAGAGATGTTAAGTTGTCTATCTCGCCTTCATTCTTGCTGGTTGGGTTCGGAGCCGATCTTCGGCTCCGACTCGGCCATCTTCTAAAGCTCGAGAGCTACATACTGGCTCGAGGGCTCCCCATATCCCATGATGCCTGGCGCTAGAAACCCAAATCTTGTTTGCTGCTTCTGCTGCGAGGTTGCTCTACTGTCTCAGGTTGTATAAAACTTTTATATTGTGTCTTTTCTGTCATAAAACTATTTAGTTTTAGCATAGAAATTCTCGTTTAGATATGTCTTGGTATTATAGTTGTGTTCGTGTCTGAATCCCCCTTTTCTCTTTCCGCTTAAGGTTTTCTGTTTAAGTTAGAGGATAACCTTACCTCTAAAAGGTTTCCGGTTAAGTTGGAGGATAACCTTTTTTCTCCCTTAAAAAAAAAAAAAAAAAAAAAAAAAGAATTCCTTTATTACTGTTAGTTAGTTTAGCTATAGTTAATTATAGTTGTTGTAGTGTAGTTGGTTCTGGTAACTGTAGTGTATTCTTATTGTGGTTAGTTACCTTAACCCTTTGGTGTGTGTGTTTTTCTCCTTGGTTTTTCTTCTTTCAGGATGTCCAAAGATCCAAAGTGTGACTTATGCTGTCAGAAGATGTCTCTGACAGATGGTCACACTTCTTGTGTTTATTGTCTGGGCGCAGTGCACCTGCAGGACTCTTGCTCTGTTTGCCATGCGTTCAGTCCAAGAGTCCTGCAGGAGCGCAAAAACAAATTGATTCTGCGGGGTCTACTTAAACCCCAAGATTCACCGGCGAAGGCTCAGCCCGTGAAATGTTCTAGGCCACCTAAACCTTCGGCTCCCAGTTCGGAGCTGTCATTGGGTGAAGCCATACCATCCATCTCGGCTCCGGCTGGAACCAATGTTCCTCCCTCCCAGTCAGCTCCGACAGTTCTTCGGAGCCGTCTGAGAGTCGAAAAAGGTCCATGTCTTCTTCTTCTCTGGAGTCGATACGTTCGGCTCCAAAGTCGCCTCTGCTCCAGTCGGAGAGTAGTCATCGCTCATCCCACTCTTCTCGGTCCTCAAGACTTTCGGACCATGACTTGGAAAGAGTGGTCAGTAGGCTGTTAAAATCGCAGACCCTAGCCAAAATGTTGTCCAGCCCCCCTCATCAGGCGTCGGCTCCGTCCACAGCTGTAGATATTCCTCCTCCGACTTATCCTATGAGCTCAGAGCCGGAGTTCGTTGGGGTTCAAGTCATGGAAGCGTCGGCTCCGATACCTTCTCCTTCGGTTCCGTCGTCGGCTCCAATCCCTTCCATGGTACCGTCCCTGGAGGGATCTGGGCTCCGCGACTCCCTCGTCGGCTCCAAGGGGGCAAGTGGCATCGGACCCTTGTCCGACCCCGCTCTCCCCCTCGGCGCTTCGGCTCAGGTGAGCTCGGCTCCCACATCTGCCTCAGAGCCGTCCCCCTCGGTACGGGGAGGGGTTCTGGTTTCTTCGGAACCGAAGCCATCTCTGCATCCTAGCAGGGATGCCTTCAAGGTGATGAGGAGTGTACTGGCCCCAGAGTCAGTCCCACGATCGACCCCATCGGCTCCTTCCCCTAGGGTGCCTGCGTCAGCCTCTGCCCCTCTTCCAGACCCCAAGCGTGGGGATCCAGCGCTCCAGGACACCCCTTTGGGTGTGTCCTCCTCTTCCGAGGCCTCCCCTGACCATTCAGAGGAGCCACCTTGCAAGAGGAATGCAAGAGGAAGCATGTTGACTCCCCCGAGTCTGTCACATCGGATACTGCCTTAGAGGAGTGGTAAGGGTCCCCAAGATCCCCCTCTGAAGATATCTCCTTCTCAGATATCCTAGAGATGCTTAGGCAGAGGGGGAACTGGACTGCCCTAAGCCCTTCCGAGGATGAGTCGGTATTCCTGGACACGTTTGGATCCCGACCTTCCACCTCCTGGGTGTCTCTGCCTTTTGACCCACTGATGTGTGTGGTGGCTCGGAAGGCGTGGATGGCTCCAGACACAGTGGAACTGACCCCTAGAAGACCTGCCAAATTCATTACTGCAGGACAAACAGTTCTTGACCAAAGGTGTCCCCGTTGATGCCATGGTGGTAGCCGCGGCCACAAAGAACGAGTTGGCTGAAACTTCTTCATCTGTCCATCCCCCTAACAAGGAGTCCAGGACGATGGACAGATATGGGAAGCGGATGTTCTCTTCAGCGACCTTTTCTATGCGGTCCCTGAATTACCTGTGCCACTTTACCCGTCTTCAGAGGGATCTCCTGAAAGAGCTTGGAGATACCCTCCAAGATCCATCAGCTGAGGGGGCCCAGGCTAAGGCAGCCTCCCTGCTGGCGACTCTTAATTCAGTAGTAAACTCCTCCATGAGGCTCATTTCGTATGCAGCCAATGGGGCGAGTAGAGCCGCAGGCACAGGAGTGGCCCTAAGGAGGCTCGCTTGGATGCGGCTATGTAACTTTGGTGAACCTTTCAGAGCGTCTTTCACCAACACTCCTTTTGATGGTTCCTCTCTCTTTGGATCACAGGTGAGGGATACCCTTACCAGGTGTGAGCAGGAAGGCAAGACTCTCTCTGCCGTAGGAGTCCGTTTTTCCACTCCTTCCAGACCATATCCCAATGGTCAGAAGAGTGGAAAGATGTGGTTCCGGAAATCCCAGGGAGCCTTGCTGGACACACATGGTGAGTTTCCCTCCAAGGGCAGAGGAGGGAACAATAACAGACGCCGCCCTCGTGGCAGAGGGGGTCCGCAAAACCAGGGCAGCAGAGAATCTTTCTCTGACAAGCACTTCCAGCATCCCTGAAGGGTAGCCTGGCTGCTCACCTCTGGAGGCAGTCGGGGGAAGATTATCGCTGTACCCAAGAGCCTGGCAAGACATAACACAAGACAAATGGGTACAGTCCGTTATATCCGGAGGCTACAGAATTCCTTTTGTTCACGCTCCTTTATTGTTGAACAAATCCCTTCCAAATGTTCCACCCAATCTAAGGGATCAAGCAGTTCAGGAAGTTTCAAAACTGCTAAGAAAAAGGGCCATCCAGCAAGTCCCAGCAGACCAGCAAGGATCCGAAATTTACTCAGGGTTCTTTTTGGTACCAAAAAAGACAGGGGGACTGGAGACCCATTTTGGATCTCAGCAGACTTAACAGGTCTGTACAAAGAACGCTACAGTCCATTTTACCCTTCCTCGGTCAGGACAATTCGATGTGCTCCATAGATCTTCAGGATGCGTACTACCACATCAAAATGGACAGGTGCTCCAGAAGATTCCTGCGCTTCCGGCTGGGAGCCAGCCATTATTGGTTCAGAGCTCTGCCCTTTGGTCTCACCACAGCCCCCAGGGTGCTCACCAAATGTATGGCAGTAGTTACCACTCACCTGAGACAGCAAGGATTCCAGGTGTTTCTGTATCTAGACGACTGGCTCCTCACTGCTACCACCAGGCATCACCTTCTGCAAGCCAGAGACTATACTATCCAGACGTGCTGCAGACTAGGTATCACTATAAATTTCAAAAAATCTGCTTTGTCGCCTTGTCAGTCTATCATCTTTTTAGGCGCAAACTTACATACAAAAGACAGGTCAGCCAGCCTTCCACCAGACAGGGTGTTAGTCATTTGGCAGGTCTTGTTACAATGCAAGAGAATTCAAGCCAGGTTCGTCCTCTAAACCCTGGGTCTCATGGCAGCAGCAATCATACTCGTCCCTCTGGCAAGTTTTCACATGAGGATCCTCCAATGGCTTCTTTTCACCCAATGGTCCTTCCAGCAGCTTCCCATGTCTCACATGATTATCATCACAGAAACATGCAAAAAGCACCTTGCGTGGTGGATGGTCTCCTCTCAGTGCCCCTGGGCAGACCATTTGTTCTTCCCCTCCCTGATCGGGTGGGGGCATTATCAAGGCAGAACAGTCCAGGGTACCTGGCAACCTCAAGAGTACCATCTGTACATAAACGTCTTGGAGATGAGGGCCGTGCTTTTAGCGTTGCAAGCTCTTCAGGATTCTCTTCCTACCGGGACAATTGCAATTTAAACGGACAATATGTCAGTCATGTGGTACATCAACAAGCAGGGCGGAACCAGGTCCTACACCCTATGTCGAGAAGCACTCAGACTCTGGCAGTGGGCGATCTCTTCCCAGTGGTTTCTGACCGCAACGCATATCCCTGGGAAATCCAACGTCATAGCAGACAGGCTGAGCAGAGCTATTCTCATGCCTCACGAGTGGTCTCTGAATCAAGTAGTAGCGCACCAAATCTTCCGCAAATGGGAGCAACCTTGCTGCGACCTGTTTGCCACCCCTTTCAACAGCAAGTGCAGCAACTTCTTCTCTCTCCTACCACATCCAGAGCATTCCCCCAGAGACGCTCTAGTCCACGATTGGCCTCAGGGACTTCTGTACGCATTCCCTCCTTTTCCCCTAATTCCCAAGATGATACAGAAAGCTACCGTATTGGGTTGCAGAATGATCCTCATTACTCCATACTGGCCTCGACAAATATGGTTTCCGTTCCTTCATCATTATCTTATCGAGCAGCTCCAGACCTCCTGATCCATCAATTGAGCGGGCTGCATCATTCCCTACAATCTCTCAAACTCACTGCTTGGTTGCTCCACTTCCAACCTCCATCTGTGCATGAAATCATTTTATCATCGCACAAGTCTACCACTAGAAAAACTTATGCTAGTAAGTGGAAACGTTTTTCTTCCTGGGCAGAGGCTAAGTATATAGACCCCTTTTCAGCCCCTGTTCACCACATCCTGGAATTTCTTGTGGAGCTCTTTCATACTGGGTCCGCTTCCGCTACAATTAGAGTGCAGTTAGCCGCAATTTCAGATTTTCACATTGGCCTTTCAGAAAGTAGTATAATGTCTCATAAGCTTTGTAAGGCCTTCCTCAGAGGAACCACTCTGCTCAGGGCCCCGGTTAGAGATCCTCCACCCCCGTGGGATCTGAATTTGATTCTAGCCTCTCTAATTTTACCCCCCTTCGAACCTGCAGCTTTCTGTTCTTTGAAGTTTTTATCTTGGAAAACATTTTTTCTGGTAGGAATTACTTCAGCGAGAAGAGTTTCTGAACTGCAGGCTCTTTGTATCCGTCCCCCATACCTAGTGTTCCACAAAGACAGGGTTGCTCTTAGGACTAATCCTGCCTTCCTCCCTAAGGTCTCTTCTGAGAATAACTTGAACCAGTCCATTGACCTTCCTGTATTTTTTCCCAACCATTCCAACAGGGGAGAATATAAGTTACATCAATTAGATGTTCACAGGCAACTGCGCTTTTATTTGCATAGGACTAAGGACTTCAGAAAATCGGATCAGCTTTTCCTCTCTTATGCAGAGGGCAAACAAGGCCTACCAGTATCAAAAGTAACTTTATCTAGGTGGCTGACTTCTATCATAACCTTTATCTATCAGCTAAGGAAGAAAGAATTGCCTGTTAAACCTAAAGGCCACTCCACCAGAGCATTAGCCACTTCTGTTGCGTTTCAAGCTAGGTTGCCCATGGAATCTATTTGTGCAGCGGCCACGTGGGCAAATCCTCATACTTTCATCTCGCATTATAAGTTGGACGTGGTTTCCAGGAGCAGAGCTGATTTTGGTTCCACTGTTCTGAAGAGTCTGTTCCACTGAGCCACCCAGGATCTTAGGTGCTAGGGACGCTGTCCCAACCAGCAAGAATGAAGGCGAGATAGACAGCTTAACATAAAGAAGTTATGTACCTACCATAACGTTCCATGTTAGTTGTCTCCTCTTGCCTTCTTTCTTGTGTCCCACCATCCACCGCCCTATCCTACTAGACCGAGAAGAGTTTCTCTATGGATTTACACTGGCTGAGTCTTCTCTGGCTATCCCACTCTACCTAGTAGTCTCTATAGTTGGGCTTATGTATGATAGGATAGGATTCCTTCATTATTTTGTCTGCTGTTAGTCTCACCAAACGAGATCTGGATTTCTAGCACCAGGCATCATGGGATATGGGGAGGCCTAGAGCCAGTATGTAGCTCTCGAGCTTTAGAAGATGGCCGAGTCGGAGCCGAAGATTGGCTCCATACCCAACCAGCAAGAAAGAAGGCGAGAGGAGACAACTAACATGGAACGTTATGGTAGGTACATAACTTCTTTTTCATTACTATCTTGTATCATGGTTACCCAGGAACCGAATCTACCAAAAAAAGGGTGAGAGGACTAGTATTTCGGCCTTCTATGGCACAAGACATTGAGAGAGTACTTTTATCTTGTTTAGTGTGTAATAGTACAAAGCCACATCAACAGAAGGAACCACTTCAGCTAACCCAGATTCCCAGACTACCATGTACTAGTCCGCACAAAGTTATTTCAGACAGTGACATGTAGTTTACAAGCCAACAACTCAAAAGATTTGCTGAAGAATGGGGCTTTACTCAAGTAGTCCAGAGTACCTGCAATCAAATAGTTTGGCAGAACTGCACGTTCTAGTTCAAAGTGCAAAGCAATTACTAAAGAAGTCTAAACGAGATAATAGTGATGTTTTCCTGAATCTCTTGAATCTCAGAAATGTTCCTCGTGATAAACATCTTGGTTCACCTGCTCAGAGACTTCTGTCGAGACAAACCAGAACCTCATTACCAATCAGTAGTCAGTTGTTGGTTCCATGTGTCAAGAAAAACAGGTTCGTGAAAGCCAATCTGTTGAAGAAGCGCCTATCCCAGAAGTTCTACTGTGATAAGACCAGCAAACCACTCAATCCATTATGAGAAGGAGAAGTGGTAAGGATGCAAACGTTCGAAGGTTATGATTGGATTGGTGTCATGAAGAATATTGGTCCAAAGCCGAGATCGTACATTGTGGAATCAGAAGGATCAATCTGTAGGTGGAATCAGACCGGTGTCCGAGCTCATACTGCAGCACATTCCCTGTGAGAAAGACTCTTTGTGTCAGAGTGTTGTCTGGTGTTCCAATTCCAGAAGAAGTTCCAAAGGACATTCCCGTTCCTGTGACAAATCCAGAAGTTCCTAATATGAGTTGTGCACCGCAGACTGTCCCTGTTGCTAAATTTGGTCCCAACTGTTGTGTTACAACATATGGTCATATTTCTAAACATTGTAACAGATATGAAGCAACTTGGATATGAGCACTGTGTTTTGTTTCCAGTGTATAATAATGCATGGCTAGCTCTGATGTTGTTTTTTCAAAGGGCAGTCTTTTTAAGAAGGAAGCTGTAGATTGCAATCTTTTTAAGAGGGAGGATGTAGATCAGTATATGTGTATATACCTTTAAGAAGCTCTCCAAGGGCTTGTACAAGTGTATAAATAGTGAGCACATGCAAGTCAGACTGCCATTTTGTAGTTAGCTGTTGAAATGTAAGCATGTATATATGTAACCTTTGTCTGTTAACTAGTCAATTCATATTTAATGATGCTGCTATCCATCCTGATGTGCTTTTATGTATTAAAGCATCTGAAAAAAAAACCCAGGCCTTCTTGTTATATGTGTTAGAGACAAACAAGTGATACTGTTTATGTGCATAATGCTTCTAGAACTGAAATGTAACAAGTGATTAGTGAAATGAAAGCACCAAGTGCCAAGTTCAGGTTCATTTTAGTCCATAGCAGCTGTTTCACTGTATTCAGAGGAGAGAGAAATGCCACTGATGTGCCTAGATTTAACTCTGCTATACTTCAGTTAAACCTCACAATTGCCAACAATCTGTAAGATAGAAATGTATTCAGGGTCTTTGTTTCCTGAAGTACAAAGCAGTTCTTGCAGTTTTTCCACAAAGCATGTCCAAGTTGAAGATGCAGTTTCTTTCTGCTTCACCTTGCTGGTATTCTGGGAAACAGTGGAGGACCACATTTTCATAATGACTCTCCTTGTGGTCTTTTTCTAGAACATTGACAACAATAATGTCCAGGTCTAGTGAATACAAGTGTCACTGGTTGTTTAAGCATCACTGCTTTGGCATTTTTTGTGTCCAGGGTTATTCCAGCACTTTTGAAGAATGTCTTTCTTATTCAGCAACAAGTGTATATTAACTAGAACTAGTTCCATTGAAGGACCAAATTTAACTTATAATTTTCACTGATATTTTCAGTGTTTTTTGTGCAGCTCTCTAAATTTTCTATATCCAGAACTTGTATCAGTTTTCATTATTTTTTCAGTTTGCACTGACACAGTTTAGTAATATAGTTACCTAACTATTTTTCTGTACAAGAGTCTATGTGCGTGAAGTATCAGTTATAGTTAGCCCAAAAGCCTCTTCTACAAAAACCTCTACAACTAGAACTGGCATTTTGCAAATAAAGTTATGTTGCATTTTTCTGAATCTTGCCAAGCTAGAGTCTTCACTGTGTGACACCTTAAACTTCCAGTAGTGGAGGGTCATGAAATTTACATGCAAATGAACCTTTAAGGACATAACAGTGTACCTGACATTGTCCTTTTCATTCTTCCTCAACGTATGGGTTACGGAGCCAGCTCTCAAGCTCCTCCTCTACCCATAATGCCTCAGTCAGCCTACATTACCTCAGATCTTGTTTGCTCCTGTCTTGCACAAATGTGGATCCTCTCTCAGGAGCTTGGTTTTAATTGGTACAAAGTTTTGTGAGTAGCAATTATTTAGAAAAAACTTCTTATGAACTTCTGATCTGAAGTAGTTGACTTAATTTGGTCTTCATCCTCTGGATCTATGCATCCAAATCAGATTTGACATGGCTGCATCATTAGCATTTGATTGGAGGTTCAAGCTCCTCCCCTTACCCATAATGCCACCTGTCTCCTTCCTCCCTTTAGAGCTCGTTTGCTGCTATACAGCTAAGCATCGTGATCTAGAGCTCCGAGCATTTTCTGGGTGAGTAATTGAAAATTTTCAGGGTTAAGTGTTCTTTCTCTACTTTTCTTTTTCCCAACCTCTCCTACCTGCATTGACTCATCAGTTAACAACAACAAAAAAAATATATATAGTAGTTGTTGTAGTTCCCCTTGGCTTTCCCACTCCCTTTTCTTGTGAGTGAGTGCGTTTGTGTGCCTGTGTATTTCTTTTTTCCCTTTCAGGCTTTAGGATGGCTGACACTCCTAAACCTGTGTTTAGGAAGTGCACAGAGTGTGGCCATAAGCTCTCTCTCCAGCCAATGACCACACTCTGTGTGTAGTTTGCTTGGGTGCGGCCCATTTGCTTACCTCCATTTTTGTGGGCTTCAACCCGCTGGCCCTTAAGGACAGGAGGGCTAAGCTTATTTTAAAGGGCTTGCTTCCCTTATCAGGGGATGGCTGTCCACACAACCCCGGCTTTGACCTATTCTTCCTCCTCTCCCACCTCTTCTCCTCCCCAGACCTCTGATACTCAAACTCCCGACATGAGGTCTGGGGAAGGAGACAGACATCAAAGAAAGGAGAAACCACGCAAATGGTCTCCGGACCGTTCGGCTGCAATAGGACTTCCAACCATATCTAAAACTACCACCAGGCCCAGTACTCTCCGGCTCCATTCTCCCAGGCTTTCCCCTAAGCTGGAGGTGTCGCGGTCCCCTCTAAGGATGTCCCCTCGTCGGCTCTCCCAGCTGGTGTCAGTGGATTCCTCCTGGTCAACCAGTAGTGTGAGCAAGGCAGAGATGGATGCGGAAGTTCATCCACACCCAAATCCAGTTGGGAGTCTTACCGGCCTCCTCTTCCTCCAGAGTGGGGAGCTGACAGACCTTTTTCGCCCTTATAAAAAGAAATCCACAACTGGCCACAGCACAAACACAGGTTTAATTAAAAAAAACCTCAAAACTCTAGCGCCTTGGCTTACAGCTTTCCAGGAGTAATACAAAACACACAGCTTTACACAGACTTTATATAACATCATTCATTAATTATTCAATTACATAGTAATTGTTTCCAATTAATATCTAAATTTAAGCCTACAGGTACCGTAGTACTGAACTTTAAGATATAAACAAATTCTTTACCAAGAAGTTTGTAGGTATAACCCCTGTTAATAAACATGTAAAAAGTGTACCTACACTCTCTTACAAAATCTCCCCAATCACTAAATTCTGTGCATTCGAAGAAACTCTCCATAGGGTAGGGCTTCCAGCAAATGTTGGGGATGAAAACAAGCCCCATGCAAAAATTGGAAATTATCTGCAAATTTCCTACGTACTGATGTCTTAATGCCCCCACCATTAACGCCCTCTAGAAATAAATCAAGGAAATGAACCATGCTACCACACTGTATGTCATCAAATTTCGCACCATAAACATTTTGTTCTAAATCCAACCGAAAATTCATAACATTATGCCTATCACCTTTACAAACAAAAATTAAATCATCTATGTATCTGTAATAGGCAATAACATTATTTTTCACAAACTCATACTTATACAAATATTCAAGCTCAAAAAGTGCCATGAACAAATTTGCATACATGGGGCAAACGATCCCCCATGGCAGTACCCTGCAACTGGTGGTATACACATCCATCAAAGACAAAAAAATATTTAATAAACAAAATTGTGTAAGTTCTATTATGTAACAGGACAGGGGAGAATTGCCCAAAAAAATAATTCAAGGCTTTAATGCCATCCTGATGTCTAATACTAGTGTATAAACTTTTCACATCCATAACCACATAGTACATATCACTACTCCTGTATTTTGTTCAAAAAATCAAAAGTCTTTTATATAAGACTAACTTCATAACAATTTTTTCACACTTATATCTCCTTCTCCGATCTGACCTTTGGTATCGGAGTCTTTGGATCCTTGAGTGTGTCGGATCCCTCTGGGTCGGATCCGAGCTGTCAGGGCCGTAGCCTCTGCATCAGATCAGAGAGGGTTCTGTTGGCTCTGAATTTGTCAGAGCGCACTCTCCCCCTTGGCATCTCGGTGCCCGTAGTCTTGGATCTTGCTCCCCCGTCAGATCTGAGGAGAACGACTTTGTTGGTAGTTTCTCAGGATGTCCGCTCCCCTTCGGCTTTTGACGTGGTGGAGAGGGTTCTATGGAGTTCGTCGAGGCTCCAAACCATCTCATCTTCGGATTCCACCCTGACTCCCTCTGTTTTGGGTATGGCCCCAACCTTCCTGCCATCTCAGGGACAACCTGTGTAGGTTTTGCCTCAGGAGGCCCCCACACAGGAGCAACAAGAGGTTTGCGAGTTTCCCCCCTAGAGAGTCCTACTGAGGAGGTTCCCCACAAACAGATGTGCAAAAGGAGGCACTTGGACTCCTCTCTAGAGTCCCTCACCGAAGTCACTGACTTGGAGGAAGGGGAAGGTTCCCCTCGATCACCCCCCCGAGTATGTCTCCTTTGGAGACATCTTGGAACTCCTTCGCCAGAGGGAGGGATGGTCCGCCCAAAAAGTGACCTCGAATGAGTCAGTATTCCTAGAGGCATTCGGCACAGGCCCATCCACTTCCTGGGTGTCCCCTCTCGCAGATCCACTTGTGGACTTCATTATATCTCAGGCGTGGAAGGAACCAGACACTGTGGAGCCCATCCCTAGGCGCCCAGATAAAGTTCTCAACCCCCCCCCCCCCACCCCACCAGAAAGGACTAGTTGGAGCAAGGGGTCCCCTGTGGATGCTGGAGGAATGGACTGACACTCCCGAAGGGGACTCAGGCCTATCTAGAAAGGGTCTCGGTTGTCGACCCAAAAAGGGGTCCACTGAAGGGGAACATCTAGTCCTGGGAATAACTGGTAAATCGACTTTTGGCACCATAGGTTGATGTATGGATAAGGATTGCGGAACCGAATGAGATGACAATGGAGGTTGAACAGAAACTATTGTCAGTGCCGAAGAGGTTGTTGGCGCCGAAGTAGTGGTAGGTGCCAAAGAGACTTTTGTCTGAGCCAGTTCAATGACTGCTGGCATTAATGAGGGCTTAGTTGTTTTCAGTGCCGTAGTTGAAGTTATTACCAATTTTGGTATCTTGGCTTTAGGCTCCAAAGAAACCGTCTGAAACTGCGTTTTTGTGACTTAGATTCATGTGCCATAGGAGAGGTTGGCATAGAGTGGCTTCTTTTCTTTACTTCAGGTATAGGAGATTCTGAAGTCTCCACCTTAGATAGGGCTTCGGTAAATGGGCATTTTAATAAGCCTTTCAAAATAAGTTTACTGCTCCTTTCAGCTAAGGTACGGGCTCTAAAGCCCTGACAAATAGTACAAGTCAAGTCCAAGTGAGGGGCACTCAAACAATACATGCAGGAAAGATACCCGTCAGAATTGGGCATCTTTCTGCCATAGTCTTGACACTGCTTAAATCCACATGTCCCCTTTTGTTTCTCTGCCATACTGAAAGGTTAGTTTGTTACTAATATACACACGCACATACACTCTCACACACAAGAGAGGAAGAACAGAAAAGGAGTAGCTGTTTTTACTTTTTTTTTTTTTTTTTAATATACCAGCAATGGCATAAGAAAATACCCAAACGGGTAAAGGAAGAAAGAAAGAAAAGAGGATACCAACAATTGTATTAAAGATTACCAACGGTAATAGAAGAAGGGAGGAGGCCTGATATCAGCGATGGTAAAAGGAGGGTGGGTAGAATCATCGAAAACACAGCCACTCACTAAACAAGTAAGTTGCGAAACTATTTAGTCAAAAATCCTAAGCAAAAAAGTTTAGACAAAGAAATTTAAAGCACTTAGCTGAGAGCATCGGCTGACGTGTCCAATTTTCTACGCGGCAAACAAGATCTGAGGTAATGGGGAGAGGCATTGTGGGTAGAGCCTTAGATTGAGAGTTTTTGGCTGACACGAGCTATGTTTAATGGCTGAGTCGGTTTCAAGAGGTTAGAACTGAACCCATCAGTCAAGAATGACTGAAGATTGACAACATCAGATTTAAAGTTATATACTCACAATAACTATGCATATGTGTTGTCCATTTTCATTCTCCCTCGACATACGGGTTATGGATCTGACCTCGGATCTGACAGGGCTGCATACCACAGGCTTACAGATCCAACTCTAAAGCTCCTCCTTTTACCCATAATTCCCCAGTCAGCCTATAATATCTCAGATCTAGTTTGCTGCCTTATAGATCCTAAGATAGAGTAGGAAGAAGGAAATAACAGCAAAGTTAGGGCTCAAACCTGGAACAAAAGTTTCCAGTTTCCAAGATATTCATAATATCAATCCAGAAGACAAAAGGAAGGGGGGAGGAGGGTGGGGAGTTGAGGAAGAATGAAACTGAGCAACACAGATGCATAGTTATGGTAAATACATAACTTTAAGATCTGATGTTGTCCTTTTCATTCTTCCTCAATGTATGGGACAAAGCCCCCAGCTACATGATTCTTGGGTGGCCCTCGTGGAAGAATATATTCTGGAGAGCTGCCAAACCAAAAGTAGCTCTGCTTCTAAAAGTCAAGCATGGCTTGTAATGAGCAATAAAGGTATCAGCACTACGCCAGGTAGCTGTTGCACACAAATGTCATCAACGGAAGTTTTATACCAGAAGGCAGAAGACTTGGCCATGGATCTAGTTGAATGTGCCTTAGGAGGCTTTGATAGGGAGAGGCCTTGCTGAGTATATAGAAAATAAATGCAATTAGTAATCCATTTGACAAGGGTAACTTTAGAAACTAGTGATTCCAGTCTATTCTGTGAGAAAGAAACAAGCAACTTCTCTGTTTTCCTGAAATCCTTAGTCCCGCGTAGATAAAAACACAGTTGTCTATATACATCTAAAAGATGTTGCATGTACTCTCCCTTATTTGAAAAATCAGGGAAGAAGACAGGCAAATAAATGGTTTGATTGATATTTGTTTCAGAGGCTACTTTTGTTAAGAAGGATGGATTGGTTTGTAAAGTAACTCTGTCTTTGTGAAAAACAACATAAGGGGATTTGGATGATAGAGCCTGGAGTTTGGAAATTGTCTTAGATGTAAGAAGTTGCCTTTTAGAAAAGCCGTGCACAATTTGGAAGAAGCTAAAGAGCAACTTTTTTTTCCTGGCTGCTAATTGTACTTTGACTGTGGAAAAACTAGCACCTGCCTGAAAAATGGAAACTAAAAATTCCAGAACCAAAAAATAAGAGCAGTAAAAGGGTTGAATTCCTTTTAAATAGCCCAAATTGAAAATCTTTTCCATTTACTCCTGTAAATATTCCTTGTAGAAGCTTTCCGGGAAGATGAAAGTATATGTCGAACTGGGCAGGAAAGCCTGGGCTGTTTACCTATTAATGGAATTGGACAAGCCATACTGTTAGTTTGAGGCCTGGAATATTGGGATGCTTTATCTCCGAGGGATGTGACAGAACATCTGGACTGGGGTCCAGTATCCATGGCGGATAACAAAGACGAGACCAAAGGAAGGGGAGCCACACTTGGTAGGGTCAGAGAGAGCAATGAGGATAACTGAGCTCTTCAACTGACATGCCTTCTGTATGAATTTTGGAATCAGAGGTAAAAAGGGATAGGTGTAAAGGAGACCAGACAGCCAAACGTGGAACACAGCATCTCTCTGTGACTCCCCCTGAGGGGAGATTAGAGCAAAATACCTGCATACGTGTTGCTGTGGGAGAAGCAAAGAGATTGCAGCAAGGTTGGCCCCAACAATGGAAAAACTTTTCTGTTACTGATTGATTTAGAGACCACTTGTGAAATACGAAAATGGACATGCTGAGTTTATCCGCATGCTGGATTTCCCCAGAATGTGCTTTGCCACAAGAAAGTAGTTGAAGGAGATTCCCTGCTGCCACTTGACAAAGGGGGTAAGAGCAGGTCCCCCCTTGTTTGTTGATGTACCAGACCACAGACATGTTGTCAGTTTGTATAGCAATAGTCCCTAGAGGGAGAACATCTTGAAAGGCCTGAAACACTAATAGAATCATGATCATCTCTAGGAAGTTGATGTTCAAATTGGTCTCTTGGGTGGACCACATGCCTTGGACCGTCCATCCCAAAAATGCCCACCAACCCCAACTGGGAGGCATCCGAGGTCACTGGAGGAAGCAGAATAAAAAGATGGCCCAGGTAAACATATCTGACTGAATCCTCAAACAAAGATGATTTTTGCATACTCAAGTTTGATTGGGAAGGATAGAGGATGTTGCAGAAAAGACCACTGAACAGCTAGAATCCATTGGAGAACATGTATATAGTAACGTGCCACAGAAACTAAGGTTATGGCAGCTGCCATCGAACTTAGAGACTGAAAAGCAAGTCTGGCTGGAGGAGCAGGATGAACAAGAATTTATTGTACCTAGAACTTGATTGTGTCAACACGATGTGTAAGAAGAGTGGCAATCTGAATTGCTGTGTTCAACTGGGCACCAATGAACTCTGTATGGGTTGTAGTTTTGATTTGGAAGTGATGACTGAAATGTCTAGTCTTTGACAAAGTTGGAGCATATAGTCCCTGGACTGTTCTAAGAGATGTCTGGTTGGGGTAGTGAGGAGACAGTTGTCTAAATATGGAAACACTAAGAATCCCAGCAGACTCAGATGAGTTGCTACCACTGCCATACACTTGGTAAACACCCTGGGGGCTGTGGACAGACCAAGGGTCAGGGCTGTGAACTGATAGTGCAAAAACACAACACAGGCAAAAAGGTATTAAATAATGACCAAGGCCAGTGAAAGACACCCAAACTTTAATGTAAAATGTACAAAAACCAATACAAGCTCCAGCGAGATATATTACCATATTAGAAAAGATAAAAGCTTTTATGGATAGTGACTTAAAACAGAAGCTACTTTTTAGAGAGTTTATTTATTTTGAAATACAGTACTCTGATCCCTAATGGCCTAAATTTAGAATGCAAATGGAAAGTGTTTCTGTAAAGTATAGAATTCTTGAACTGAATTGTTTTATTTTACTTGATTGTTTTTTTATTTGATTGTTTAATTGAATCATTTTTATTGGTGGATTTTTTAATGCAGAGATGTTTTTAATTGTTTGCTGGTGTTGTGCTTTTTGACTCTTGAAAGGCCGTTTTGGCCGAAGCACTGGAGCTTGTATTAGTTTTTGTACTTTTTTCATTAAACTCTGTGAACTGATAGTGACTGGCTCCCAACCGAAAGAGCAGATATCTTCGGGATCATATGTTCAACTTGATGTGATAGTACATGTCCTGAAGTTTGAGAACATCCAGATGTCCTTGCGGTAAAACGGCAGGATGGACTGAACCATGACCATTCGGAACTTTGACTTCTTCACAAACTGGTTCAGGTTGCATAGATCCAAAACTGATCTCAGATCCCCTGTCTTCATTGGCACTGAAAAGAACTTTGAATAAGTTCCAGATCCTCTTTGGTCTGGTGGGACCTCCTGGATGACTATTTTGTCTAGCAGCTTTTGAATTTCCTGAGCTGCAGCTTCTCTCTGACTGAGTGGGAAGTCAGGAAGCTGTCTTATTTTGTTGGGGGAATCTGGAAAAATGGTACAAAATAACCTCTAGATATTATTTTTAGCACCCACAAATCTTTTGTTATAAGAGCCCAGGCATCTGGGTGCAAGGACAAGTGCCCTCCGACTGCCTCCAGAGGTGAGCAGTCGGGCAATCCTTCAGGAACACTGAAAGGATCTATCTGGAAATGGAACCACATTTTCTTTCCCCCTCTTTGACTCTGGGAAAAGAATTGTTGAGGGATAGAAAAGCAAATCTCTACAGCAGGCAGGGTATTTCCTTCCTGTTCACTACAGGAAAGTGTTTCTTTCAAAAACGAGTCAAACAAGTACACTGCTTCAAAAGGAGCACTAATGAAAGAAGACTTGAAAGGCTCTGCAAAATCCCATAACCGCATCCAGGTATGTCTCCTAACAGCAATGCCTGAACTGGTAGCCTGTGAGGTACCCTCTGCACTATGGGATATTAACCTTAAGGACACATTGGAAATGGAGAATAGAGTGGCCAATTGTGAAAATTATCTCTTATAGTCCTCCACAGACATGGACTCCTAGAGGGGATTTGGTGATCCCCTTGGTCAAATCCCTCTGCAGTCTCGTAAAGTGTGCTAAATAATTTAGGGACCTCAAGGCAAAGGTCGCTGAAGCAAATATGCACTTCCCAACTCTGTCCAACACCCTTGATTCTCTATTAGGAGGATGGACAGAGGAGCTGTGCCCTGCAAGCTCATTTTCTGTGGCATTAGAATAACCCCCATTGGAATCTGAACAATGAGGAATTTTGTCATCATCCTATCCATATCAGCGTCGGAAAGACTTCTGGAGGTTCTAATCGACAAGGTTGTTGCCTGTGGTTTCAATTCTCTACTTGGTGTTGTTTGTAGAAAAGGTGAATGGAGTTGAGGGGATACTGGGTCAACTGTTAACCCAGGTGAATGAGTTTGAGGAGACTTCGACAGAGTAATGGTCAGATTCGAGAATTTTGGATCCCAGTGCTGCTTTGGAGACTTTGCCAGTATAACAGTAGGATCCAAGGATTTAGCATCCGATGGTTTTCGTTTAGGAACTAATGAATTTGGATCTGAAGTTCTATGGTTTTTTTGAGGAGGCTCCAATGAAGCCATGCTGGAAGTTGTGGTCCACAGAGATCAGATAGGGGATCTCTTTCAAGACTCCAAAGAAGGTTTAGGATGTTTACTGGGGGTTTGAGCTCCTGACAAAGAAGATGAAGATAGATGCAGCATTCCCTTAAGGACTAATTTATTTTTTCTGTTTGAAATTGCTTTAGACTTAAATGAGCACAAATAGAGCAATCATTATTCAGGTGTGCCGGTCCTAGGCAATAAATGCACTCCCTGTGGGCATCAGAATTTGGAATTTTGTGTCCACAGAAAGTGCAATTTTTTTTTTAAAGCAGGTTGGTTTCTTGGCCATAGCTAACGATACACGAAAAAGGAAGAAAGTGCAACTTTGATTTATGGATTAATTAACTAACAGCAGTGGTAGGAAGGGTACCTTATAAAAGGTAGGAAAAAAGGAAGCAAAAGGAAAGACTGGTACCAACAATGGTATGCAAGAAGACTACCAAACAGTAGAAAAACAGGAGCAAGACCTAAAATAAAGAACACCCAAAAACTTAACTAACAAGAGCGGGAGGAGAGAGGAAAAAGTAAAAAAAGAAGTTATGTACTTACCATAACGTTCCAGCTGAGTAGTTGTACTTCATTGTCTTGAATCTGTGGGTGTATGGATCTGAATCGGATCTGACACAGCTGCATCACTAGCATCTGAGCTAAGTACCAAGCTCCTCCCCTTACCCATAATGTCCCGTCTCCTTCCTCCATTCAGATCAACTTTGCTGCTCAACAAAACTTAAGCCGTGACCAACAAGACCTTACCACAACTGGCACACCCAAAATTCCTGAGCCAAGCATAACACGGGATGCCTCTGGAATGTTCATCTCCCATATACAAGGCCAGGACAATAGTGACAAGGTCAGGGGAAGGAGGGGGGATGGATGAAGGCAAATGAAGTACAAGTACTGAGATGGAACGTTATGGTGAGTACATAACTTTTTTATTTGAAGTAGTTGACTTCATTTGGTCTTCAACCTGTGGGACAGAGTCCCCAGCTGCTAACACCTGGGTGGCCTCATGGAAGGATATTCTGGAGCACCGCAGAGCCAAAAGATGTCCTACTCCTGGATACAAGGTCTAATTTATAATGTGTGAAGAAGGTATGAGATGAGGACCAAGTAGCTGCAGAACAAATATCATCCAGCGACACCCTGGACCAAAAAGCCGCTGAAGTGGCCATAGACCTGATGGAATGTGCTTTAACCTGACCCAGAGGGGAAAGTCCTTTGTCAGAATATGTTTGAATAATACATTGGGAAATCCAACGAGCAATAGTCACCTTAGAAATTGGCTTCCATAAGAAGGGCCTTGAATAAGAGACAAACAACTGATTAGATTTAGGAAAGGGTTTCGTCCTGTGTAAGTAAAATCTCAATTGTCTGTGTATGTCCAACAAATGTAGTTTGTACTCACCCCTGTTTTGGAAATTAGGAAAAAAAGACAGGAAGATTAATTGTTTGATTAATGTTAGCTTCTGGTACCACTTTGGGGAGAAAGGAAGGATAGGTGCACAGGGAAACCCTGTCCTTGTGAAAAATCGTGTAAGGAACTTCGATGGACAATGCTTGAAGCTCCGACACCCTCCTAGAAGACGTAATAGCTACCAAAAAAGCAGTCTTCCAAGATAGATACTGCAAATCTACCAAAGCTGCGGGCTCAAAGGGAGGAGACTACAGCGTGAAGAACAAAAGTGAGGTCCCATAGAGGCATAGGATCCTTCACCGGAGGTCTTAAAAGAAAGATACCTTTAAGGAACGTCTTGCAAAGTCTAGGAGACGCTAAGGAAGATGTGTTCTCCCCCACAGGAAAATTAGAAATGGCAGCCAGCTGTACTTCAACGGTAGAAGAACTAGCACCTTGTTGAAAGATTCCCGCAAAAAAATCTAATACTGCTGAGACAGGAACCGTAAAAGGATCCATATGCAGAAACGTTTCCACTTGCTATAATATATTTTTCTGGTGGAAGATTTGTGAGCCGTCACCAAAATGGTCTTAACCGGAGAGGATAAACTGGGAGTCCTAATAATCAATGGAACCGGAGCAGCCAAGCGGTGAGTTTCAGACTGTCCAGGTCTGGGTGAGGAATCCCCAAGGGATGTGAAATGAGATCTGGAACTGGATCCAAGATCCACGGTGGAACTACTAGATGAGACCAAAGGGAGGGGAACCAGACTTGACAAGGCCAGAATGGGGCAATGAGGATTACTGTATTCCCCAGCCTGCGAGCTTTCTATAGAAACTTTTGGATGAGAGGTAATGGAGGATAGGCACAAAGAAGACCGGGAGGCCAAGCATGTACCAGAGCGTCTCTGGGGACTTCCCTCTGAAGGGAGTTCAGATTGAAGCACTCACTGCATTTTGCAGTGGAAGGAGATACAAAGAAATCGCAGCAAGGCCGACCCCATTTGAAGACGATCTCTTCTGCTACTAAAGGATTCAGAGACCACTCATAAGGCATCAGAATAATCCTGCTGAGCTTGTCCGCTATAATGTTGGAACATCCTGGAATGTGCATTGCCACAAGAAAACGGCTGGTGGAAATCGGCCATTCCCACACTCTTATGGCTTCTCAACAAAGGGAGTAAGATCTGGTTCCTCCTTGTTTGTTGATTTACCAGACTACTGACAAGTTGTCCGTCTGGATCTCAGCGGTCCCTAGTGAAGATGGGCATGGAGAGCTAGAAGCACCACCCTCATCTCCAGGACATTAATATGCAAACTGGTCTCGGAGGGGGACCACGTGCCTTAGACCGTCCTCCCCAAGCAATGCCCCCCCCCCCCCAAGCTGGGAGGCATGTATGGTCACCATGGTTTTGGGAAGGGCCGGAAGAAAGGGGCGTCCTCTGACAAAGAATCCCCCACTAAAGAGAGTCCCTGCAAACCCGATGGGATAGAGGAAGCTCTAGTAGTGACCATTGGACTGCTAGTGCCCACTGAAGGATACGCATGTGTAGCCAAGCAAGGGGTAGAAGAGTGATTGTGGCTGCCATGGACCCCAGTGCCCAGATAACTGGCTCTGCTCTAGGAAGATAAACTTGGAGGATGTTGGAGATGTGAGCCCCTAGGTTGCGTACCCTTTCTGGGGTGAGGTAAACTTTCATTTGTATAGTATCCAGCCAAGCACCAATGAATTTCAGAACCTGAAAAGGGATCAGTGAAGATTTGCTGAT
This sequence comes from Protopterus annectens, assembly GCF_019279795.1. Taxonomy (NCBI): domain Eukaryota; kingdom Metazoa; phylum Chordata; order Ceratodontiformes; family Protopteridae; genus Protopterus; species Protopterus annectens. The sequence goes on from NC_056728.1 coordinate 376,779,259, forward strand.
ATCGATGGTGACGCCCAAGCTGTTTGTAGATAAGAGGAAATAGTCCCTGGCTCGGCAGAGTAGATGCTTGGTGGGGGCAGCAAAGAGCCAGTCGTCCAGGTAAAGGAAGACCTGAATTCCCTGAAGCCTCAGGTGAGCCGCTACAACTACCATCACTTTGGTGAACTCCCTGGGGGCTGTGGTGAGACCAAATGGGAAGGCTCTGAACTGATAATGATTGGCTCTCAGCTGGAAGCAGAGAAACCTGCAGGAGCGTCTGTCCATCTTGATATGATAGTATGCATCCTGGAGGTCGATCAAGCACATCCAATATTTCTCCTGCAGGTAGGGCGGGATAGACTGAAGAGTGACGATCCGGAATTTTTCGTTGGCTACTGACAGGTTCAAGGTGGTTAGATCCAGGATGGGTCTTAGGTCCCCCATTTTCTTTGGCACTAAAAAGAACCTGGAATAAATGCCCAATCTGAATTGGTCTAGAGGGACAGGTTGGATGACCTGTTTTCTGAGCAGCTTGTTGATTTCTATAGCTGCTGCCTCCCTTTGCATGGACAGAATGTGTGGGAGGCATTTTGGTGGAAGAGGTGGTTCAGTGAACGGGATGAAATAACCTCTGGATATAATTTGCAACACCCAGCAGTCTGATGTTATGGACTCCCATGCCGCTGGGTGTAGTGAAAGGCGACCCCCGACTGCCTCCAGAGATGAGCATTCGGGCAGCCGCCCAGTGCTGCTGTACGGGTCTGTCCAAGAAAGGTTCTCAAGACTCAGAATTTCTCAGACCCCCTCTGCCTCTTGGACGGCATCTGTCATAACCACCTCTGCCTCTGGGGGAAGGTGAGTCCTGAGTGTCCCGGGAGAATTAAGACTTTCTGAACCACATCTTCCTTGTCCCTCTCTGATTCCTAGAGAAGGATCTTTGAGGGGCAGAGAAGCAGATCCCAATGGCAGACAGTATCTTCCCATCCCTTTCACTCTGGACCAATGTGTCACGAACTGTTTTCCCAAACAGGGAAGAACCATCATAAGGAGCATTTGCAAATGATGCCTTGAAGGGTTCTGTGAATTGACACAACCAGAGCCAGGCATGACGCCTCATGGCAATGCTGTAACTGGCCGCCCTGGCAGATCCCTCCGTAGCATGGAAGAGAAGATGCATGGACATGTTAGCTACTGCTTTGAGAGTGGCCATCCGTGAGGAAAGCACCTTCTTGCCCTCAGCCGAGGTCTAGGTGTGACTCAGCAACCTTCTTGACTAGGTCTCGCTGCAGTCAAATGACATGTGCCATGTAGTTCAGTGCCCTTATAGTAAAGGTTGCTGAAGCATACACCCACTTCCTGAGATGGTCCATGGTCCTCGACTCTCTGTCAGGAGGATGGACTGTAGAGCTCTCCTGCACGAGCTCTTTTTTCGTGGTGGCAGCCAACACCATAGCATCCACAGGTGACCCTGCCTGCTGAAGACCTAGTTAGGCTGATCGTTCAGTGAGCGTGAAAGGCTCCTGATTCCATAGAGCCTATACCCTGGAGACCAGATAAAATTCAGCCCCGGAGGATCAACCCCATTGGTGTAAGGGTCTAGCAATGGATGCCATGGTGGTGGTGGTGGCCACCAAAAAGGAACTCATCGACGAGAGTTCAACTATCCATCCTCCTAACCGAGAGTCTCAGACAATGGATATATTTGGGAAGCAGATCTTTGCTTCATCGACCTTCGGTACCAAGGGATCTGATAACTGAGCTTTCAAACACCCTTGTAGGAGCAATATCTGACAGGGTTTGAGATAAAGTAGCCTCTCAGCTTGCCACCCTGGAGTCGATCTCAAATTTGTCCATCTGGCTTATTGCTCATACAGCCGAAGGGATGTCTAGAGCATCAGGTACAGGCATTGCTATTAGGCGTCACTCCTGGATACGCTTGTGTGATTTCGCGGAACCCTTTAAGTCGTAGTTTATCAGTGCTCCTGTTGATGGTACTTCCTTGTTTGGCCCAAAAGTCAGAGACACACTAGCCAGGTGTGAAAAGACAGAAAGACCCTTTTGCTGTGGGCGTTCATTTTTACGCTCCTCAACAACCTTACTCCAAGAATCAGGGGAGTGGAAAAATATGGTTCAAGAAAGACCCAAGGGCCTTTTCAGGAGTCACGTGGCAACTATTCCTCCTGGGGCAGAGGGGGGAATTCTTCTGGAAGATGCCCCTCCTGTGGCAGAGGGAGTTCACGCAACCAGGGCAAAAGAGATTCCTTTCCTGGACAACTCTATCAGTGCTCATGACTGGAGGCCTGATTGCTTACCTCTGGAAGCAGTCGGGGGAAGGTTCTCTCTGCACCATTCAGCTTGGCATACAATAACCTCAGATACCTGGGTGCAGAAAATAATTACCAGAGGTTACCATATTCCCAGATGTTCCACCCAGTCAGAGGGATCTAGCAGCACTAGAGATTCAAAAGCTGCTTCAAAAAAGAGTCATCCAAGTAGTCCCACCAGACCATATAGGACCCAGATTCTACTCAAGATTATTTTTAGTGCCAAAAAAGACAGCGGACTGGAGACCAATCTTGGATCTCAGCCCGTTGAACAAATTTGTACAACAGAAAAAATTCCGGATGGTCACAGTTCAGTCATTCCTTCCCCCCTTCCTAGAGAAGGGCAATTGGATGTGCTCTATAGACCTTCAGGATACGTATTACCACATAAAAATGAACAAACGCTCCAGATGGTATCTTTGCTTCTGGCTAGGAGGTAGTCATTACCAATTTCAAGCACTGCCATTTGGTCTCACCACAGCCCCCAGGGTGTTCACCAAATGCATGGCAGTAGTAGCAGCTCATTTGAGACTACAGGGATCCTGCATGTTTCCATATCTGGACAACTGGCTCCTCACTGCTGCCTACAGGCATCTACTGCTTTACGCTGTAGGCATTTCAGTCAACAAAGAAAAGTCACAATTGACTCCCACACGGTATCTCGAGTTCATCAGAGCAAGGTTAAATACAGTATCCTGTGTAGCCTCCCTTTCTCTCCACAGACTGGTGAAACTCAGAACGCAACTTCAGGTAATCATTTCCGAAAACAGAGTTCCTTCTTGTCTGGTACTACAAGCTCTTGGATCCGTAGCAGCAACAATAACATTAGCTCCCCTAGCGAGGTATCACGAGGCTGCTTCAGTGGTTCTTGGCGTCACAATGGTCACTTCTAATGCATTCCATGTCCCATCCAGTCTTGAAAACAAATCGCTGCAAGAAGGATTTAGCTTAGTGGATGAAGCCAGAAGAGAATCTATGGGGTCATTCCATTTCCGCCATCTCAGCTCAAGGCCGTAGTGACCACAGATGCTAACCAGATGTGGGGGGGGGGGTGTTATTTGCTGGGAAAGACTGTTCAAGGTACTTGGTCTTTACAAGAGGCCAATTTGCACATCAACATCCTAGAATTGAGGGCAGTGCTTTTAGTGTTGCAAGCATTTCAAGCTGTCCTTCCTTCGAGGACAATTGCAATCCAGTCAGACAACATGTCCATAGTCTAGTATATCAATAAACAGGGGGGAATCAGGTCTTACCCTCTATGTTGTGAAGCTCTAGGATTTGGCAATGGGCAGTCGCTTCCAACCGCTTTCTGATGGCAGTGCATATCCCTGGGAACTCAACGTGATTGCAGACAAACTGAGCAGATGTATCCTCCTGCTTCATGAGTTGGCTCTTATTCCCAGCGTAGTGATGAAAATCTGTCTTTGATGGGGTCAGCCTTGCTGCAGCCTGTTCACTTCTCCCATAAACCACAAATGCTGCAGCTACTTTGCCCTAATCCCCCCTCGCAGGACCGAGAGAAGCACTTCTTCTCACTTGGCCCCCATGACTCCTTTATGCCTTTCCCCCAATTCCACTGATCCCCCAGTTTCTCAAGAAAGCCCATCAGTTGAGAGGCAAAGTGATTCTCATTGCAACCGTACTGGCCTGTCAAGTCTGGTTTCCCTTTCTTTGGCCTCATCTGGTTCACTGCCCATGGACTCTGGACCTACCTCCGGGACCTACTGTCTCACCCTCAGGGTTTGGTGCATTTCAGTCTTCAAAATCTCAAGCTGATGGCTTGGTTTCTCCAATTCCAGTAATGGCCAGGCAGAATAACATTTCCTCTCCAGTGCAAAAGATACATCTGGCCTCCCATAAACCATCCAATGGAAAAGATTTTCAATTTGGGCTAGTGCAAATCGCATAGATCATTTCTTGGCATCAGTTGACAAGGTACTGGAATATTTAGCTACCTTGTTTGAAATTGGTGGCGTCTACGTCTACAATTAAGGTTCATTTGGCTGACATTCCAAATTTTCATAACGGTTTTGATGACCATTCCTTGATGTCTCATCGTCAATGCAAAATTTTTCTTAAAGGCACTTTGCATTTAAAATCCCCTTTCAAGGACCCTGTAGCACCATGGGATTTGACCTTAGTCTTGTATTGTCTGGTTTGACAGCCCTTTGAGCCAGCAGCCACTTGCGACCTCAAGTTCTTGGAAGACTCTTTTCCTAGTAGCTATCATGTCTGCTAGGAGAATTTCAGAGTTACAGGCTTTATGTGTGAAACATCCATACATCATTTTTCACAAAGAAAGAGTATCACTCAGAACCATTCCCACCTTCCTTCCAAAAGTGGTATCATTTTCTTCCCAAAATTTCCGAACAAAGAGTACTGTCTACACTTGTTAGATGTCCACAGACAATTATGTTTTTACTTGGACAGAACAAAATCTTTTAGAAAATAAGACCAACTATTTCTGTCATTTTTCAGGACCCATATTCGGCAAGCCTATATCAAAGTTCACCGTGTCAAAATGGCTAAGTGACTGTATTACCTTTATATACGACCAAATAAACTCAAGTTATCAACTACTATTAGAGCTCATTCTACGGGTCTATATCACGTTGTCGAACTCTTAAAAGTTCAAACGTCATATGGTCGACACCATATGATCGAACTTTTAAAAGTTTGAACGTTTCAACGGAGATCTCCATACAGTGCGGAATGGGAAGATTTCCCTTTTCTGCACTGTAGTGTGATCTCGGAGTTGATATATTTAAAGAACGGGGTGCTTGCCCCCCTGCTTAAACCGGTCAGGTAGGTTTTTTCTTTGGTTTATTTTTTTATTACATTTTCAAACTTTTAAAAGTTCAATCATATGGTGTCGACCATATGGCGTTCAAACTTTTAAAAGTTCAGTTGTGTAATATAGACACCATTCTACAAGATCTGTTTCCACTTCAGTTGTCTTCCATTCCAGAACTTCTGTGGAAGACATATGTGCAGCTGCAACGGGCTATTCCGCATACCTTTATCGCTCATTACAAGTTAGACATGGCCTCCAGGGGAAGAACATCCTTTGGCTCTATGGTGTCCCGTCAGTCAAGAATGAATGAAGACTGACAACATTAGATAAAGAAGTTATCTTCTTACCATAACGTTCCATCTCTGTTGTCGATCTTCATTCATTCTTGACATCCCACCCTCCTACCCCCTCCAAAAGACTCCTGGAGGTCCGGACCTAGTCTTGGGATGTTATAGGGTTATACCTTGGACAGGGCTTCTGTATTTTCTTAAATACTAGGCAAACCCGATCTGAAGTAATAGGGAGAGAGGCATTGTGGGTAAAGCCTTAGCTCGAGAGTTTTTGGCTAGCGCGAGCTATGTATAATGGCCAAGTCAGTTCCGAGAGGTCGAAACCGAACCCATCAGTCAAGAATGAATGAAGATCAACAACACAGAGGGAACGTTATGGTAAGAACATAACTTCTTTTTTCAGGAACATGGTTTCTGAATGCCCATGACTTTTTTACTTTTCAAGTGTTCATGGGTACATTCAGGAGGTTAAGGTATTGCACAGTGAAACTTCCAGCTGGACTAACTTTTCTTAAAAGCCATGCCAGTTATGTCTTTGAATTTGTGAGTACCTTATTTTCTTTGCTGATAGACCTAAATGTAAAACAAATAACAATGGGGAAAACTTACACCCTTGTCTAATATAAACATAAACACATTATAATCATGATTTAAAATTGAATTGAATGTATACAAAGCTGAGTCTGTAGAGTCATTACCCCTTCTTGTAATACAGTCACCAGAGCTTTCTTCCAGATCTTCATCACTTCCTTCTCTCAAGGCTTCCAAACTTCGCAGGAATAGTGCCTGTTCACAGAGGCTTCCCTGTTGATTGAATTTACTTCACCATTTTATCTCATCTCTTCCTGTGTTAGCTGTTAATTATTGAGTCTCATCCTCCTGTAACTTTGAGATCATCAAGACTTTCCATAAATATTTCAATGTGTGCTTTTTCTTGGTTTCCAAGTATTTTCATCAAATTTCAGAAATATTTCTAATGCCTGTACAGGATCTCTCTCTTTTTTTTTTTTTTTCTTTCTTGTTGGCTCCCTAAGTTTGGCAACAATATTTTCTACTGTTTGTTGCCTCAAGTCATTGTGCTGAAAGTTTTGTGCTCTGGAGTTATAAAAATCGCTACTTAACAACAAACTTTGCAAGCTCATGCATATCATCTAAATACCGTCTTATTTTCCCTTTAGCACTTAGCAGTTGCTCCTGTTAGTGTTCTGCGAGATTTCCCTTAGTCTTCAATACTTTAACTGTTATCAACTCTCAATATTTCCTATTACTTTACCCTCTTATCTGTTTTACATTGCTATCTGCACCCTGTACTTAATCTAATTCAGTATGTTTCGCTTTTATGTATGCCTGTAGTAAGGCCATTTACACTCTTTGATGATATAGGCAGAATACGTATTCAGACAGAAAGCTATTTCCCACCCAAAGCCGGCCTAAGGTATAGACCAAGGTGGCCGCCTAGGGCATCGCTGTATTAGGGGCGCTTTTCCAGTATTTATTTCATGTAGGTAGACCAGGATGGGGGCACCGGGTGGTGTGGTGGGGGATGCCATGGAGCCCTTTGGCCTAGGGCACTAGTTGACCTAAGGCCACTCCTGCTCCCACCTAGTATATGTAACAGTTCTTTAGAATGCATATTATCAAGTTTTAGCTTACATGGTTATGTTAATGTGTGGCAGGTTGATTTTTTTATGTAGTTGCTTCTTCTGATCTCCATTTGAACCTATGTCACATATTTTCATGACTTTTTGCTTTAATGAAAAGAGTCAAACAAAAAACTAAATAGATTTTCATACCCTCCACTCTCTTTTAACTTAGAACAAACACATAAAACTATGTACGCTTTCAAAAAAGAAATGAAGGTCCCCCAGAGAAGGAGCAGTTGCCCTAAACTGAAGCCTACACCCACAGACATCACCTAATGTAAAGTTAAGGGTGTCCATGCTATAGCACATACCAGAGATTGTCTTCCAACTAATACTAATCACGTTCTCTTTTTTTCTCATCTCTTTTCCCCTCCCAGATGTGAAAAACAACTTGCATGCTTTCAGTAAACATTAACTTTTAGCCCTAAGGGAAAAAATGCATGGCTCCTTAGTTAAACTAAATTGATCACTGTCACATTATGCATTAAAATACTAAGGTTGCTAAGGAAGTAATTATGTATATAACTTATTCGCTTCTCTGGGTTTCATTTTTTTTTTTTTTCACAGAACTGCTTACTAGTGTACCATTAAGTGTTAATTAAACTGAGCCTTGTACAATCTACTCAGCAGGCAGTGTTCAGACCTCCCATGAATAATTAATGTTGCTTCTGGACATTCTAACTATACTTGTCCAAACTCACCATATTGGGCAATAACAAAGTGATTGTATTTTTTTTTTGCCCAGTGCCAGGAACCATGACGTTGCAAGGGCCCTCAGGTCCATTAAATCAGTCAGATAAGACTTCAGCTTAGTGGGGGACCATGTGAGTGTGATTGACCTGAGGGTCTCCATCCAGAGGATATGCAGAGAGACACAATGGAACTTAATATGCATGGAGTAGAGGCAAAAAAGACAAGATACATAGCTGTAACTGTTGGCTAAGTAGTTGGTGCAATTCTGAGGGGAGCCAGTATGTGTCTGCCTGGGATGAAATGGTAGCTAAGACTTCATGTTTTGCCAAGGATGGCATATACCTCACATACCTGGGTTTCAGTTTATCAGATAAATTGTTTGTTATCCCAGTAGGTCTTTTTGTAGGCAGAGTCCCCCTGCTGGACATTTCAAGTATTTGTCCCACTTATTGTACATCTCTGCATACAGAGTTCAATTCAGGGAACAATTTGATGCCAAAATTTGAGGCTGTCCTACAAGCTGAATATATTCATGGAATAATTGTGTAGCTACTTAGATGTGGTTTCAATCCAGTCACAGCACTGCCTTTGTAGCAAGGCTTAGTACTTATGCCTTCCAGCCCTTCTGTGACTGTGAGTAGTATTTGTACTTGTCTCACCTTATATCATATTACCCATTACCCTAATGTGGAACTCCTGGATGTCTGACTTACCCTTAGCAAATACAGCAATTACTTCATTGCTAGCTACAGATCCTCATCCTCGTCAGTGCCCCCTAAAGGTCATGGAAATTACCTTAACACTGTTGGGAGGATTAAATATTAAACCAAATACCTTTCTGCTAGGGGGACTCAGAATAACCCAAGCATTGACTGGCACACTTACATCTCTAAAGAAGAATACACTCAGCATTTTCTAGGCTTTTGTTAATAAGCAAATTAAAGAACTGCTCACTAGTGGCTCTTATATCCCTTCCCTGGTCCTTATTAATATAGCTTACGTCTGTACCCACCCCACATTACTTAATCTGTGGTTAAATCTCACCACAAAGCAGTCATGTTCTCTCTCAGGTCTAGTAGAGCAACCCCACCACCAAAATGAAACCATATTTAAGGACTTCTCCAGAGCAAACCTACTTCAGCTTGTAGAACATAGGCAGACTTCCCAACAATCCCCACAAATGTCACATTCACCTCTGACATTTACCAGCACCTAAGCAATACAAAATCAGTACCCATGCACCCTAAATATAATGGTAAATTTAGGAATGAACCTTTCTGCTTAAACTCTCGTATTAATAAACTGTGGAAGAAAAGAAAGAAAGCAGTGAAAAGCATTAAACAAATCTCCATCCTCTTACCTGAGGACCACACTGGAGCATGCCAGCAAAGAATTGAGGAGGACTATTAAAAAATATAAAGCATTGTACGAGCTAAGGGTCACTACAAATACCAAAGGAAGCTACATTTTTTTCTTTAATTATGTCAAGAAGTTAAGTTATAATGTCCAACAGTGCATTAAGCTCATCCATAATAAAACATTGCAATCACAAGGATATATCCAATTTTTTAGTGATAAGTTTATCCCACCTACCCACATTGTTACTCCTGCTGTCCCATAAAAATTTAGTTTCACCTGAAATCACTTTGAAGCAAGTCCTAGAATCCCTTTACAAGCCTAACAATAACACTTGCATGGGGTCAGACAATATATCAGGCTGCAGTCTCATCAGTACCTTGTATCTAGTATCCAAGCTTCTATTTAAAGTGTGCAGCATTAGGCTAGCCATAGGGTGTGTGCCTGATGAGTGAGGAGCAGCCACCATGACTCCCTTTACAAGGATGGCTCCTGTAGAGACCCAGGCAATTATAGACCCATCAGCCTCAATCTCCTTATGTGCAGAGCCATGGAACAATTTACAGCAGAGCTGATTTGTGTGGAATATGGGCAACTTAATTGATGTAGACCCCAGCCATTTAGATTTTGTGAAGGGCAAGTCCAATCTCCTGTGTTTAGTAAGTTTCTTTGAAAAGGTTACAGAAGCTGTTGACAATGGTTACACAGTGCTTGTGTCAACCTGGACAAGGCTTTTGACACTATCACTTATGCTGGGATTATTCAAAAATTAGGCAACCTTAATGTAATCCCCAGCATCATTTGTTGGATTGCAAACTGGATATCAAACAGATCCCAGGTTATGAAAGTTGTTCTTACCCTTTCTGATCATATACTTGTAAACTAGTGAGGTACCACATGGATCAGTGAATGACCCTTTCCTGTTTGGCATTATTTTGCAGACATATAAACTAATATCCCAGACATGTAATTGACCAGTTTTGCTGAGAACTGCAATCTGGACACCATTATCTTCTCATTTGCAGATACTAAACAGCTGCCTTAAAGGCTGGAATATGCATATACCTAGTTTACCAAAAAGAATGTCACGTTAAATGTAAAAAAGTGCAGCATAGTGGTATTCAGCAAAAAAGCTGCTCCCACCTCATATGTTACAAATTATACTCCTCTTTAGACAGACACAATCATAAGAGATCTGGATACTTATGTGGACACTTCACACTCATTCAGTCATGATTCAACCATAGTCATGAAATCCTTCTGTCTGACCTAGTGAATTTCTAAGTGAATATTTTCAGAATTCAGAAAAGTCATTGACATACATTTACAATACATTTGTAACACAAGCATATGAATCGTTGATATTCACAAATGACACAACCATTTACAAAGTTCCAGACAGCTGTGCTGGCAGTATCTCCTGTTGTAACATGAAGTAAAAAACAGAATTAAGCAGTCTGTTCAATAAAATATCATTTACAATTTGTATACTCCTTTCATGCATCTGCTTTACCACAGGAACTACCTACGTCACTCTATCCTGCACATTCACAATTCTTCAAATGCATGGGCAGGGGCTACCATCACTGGCTTGAGTAGCCACAGCACACCTCCTTTCTAGGATGGGCATTCTGCTATCTGCGCTGTGGGCTTCTGCCTAACACTTGGCAGACAGATTAGCCCAGACCACTCCCCCCCAACAGGATGGGTAAGACATAGCTGCACATTACACATCCCTTCTTGCACCATCTTCCAGCACCTGAGGAACTACTTAAACACAGGTCATCTGTGGGGAACAGTAAGGGCTGTATCCCTATACAACCCAGAGTGGGTAATTTGTCTTTGTTCTTGAAGTCCTGTGTTGTTGGCCTTGTACCTTGTTGCTTCATCCAGGAATACCATATAACCGCCCCCCTCCGATAACCCTATTATTCTCCTTCTGGAAGTTGGTATAATATGAATTGGATCTTGTTCCCTGAAATCAGGGTCTACTAGTCTTCTCACATCATATTTTTGAATAAGTTTTAGAATTTAGTCTTCCTCAGACACTGTGTGTGTGTGTGTGTGTGTGTGTGTGTGTGTGTGTGTGTGTGTGTGTGTGTGTGTGTGTGTGTGTGCGCGTGTGTGTGTGTAGGTCAGGCACCTTCATTTTTCAGGTAATTTTGGAGATGCTGTCTTTTGAAAGAACCTTTGCAATGATCCTTCTAACACGTCATGCTAGGCATTCTCGCCTAGAGGTATAAGAAGATGAATTAGTCCTATCACATTCAGAAATTATGTAGTTGTCATAAAGATAGACTAGTAGGACCAAATTCATCTTCCTCCATGACCCCCATCCTCCTTCTCCCTGCAATATTGATAGGGGTTTGAACGTTGCTTCAGGAAGCCTTTGTCTTCTTCTTTGGATTCTTCTTTTCTTTTGCTCTGCATTTGTGATCTAACAGAGGTCTGGAGAAGAGTCCTTCCGTGCACTGAATTCTAAAAAAAGGAGAGAAGTTGGTTGGTTTGTGAAAGTTTTAGGTACCAAGTTGCCGAAGTCCTGATGGTCTCACATGGAGGTAGAGGAGATGGACATGATCCCACGCATCCACCATTATGGTAAATAATTAACTTTTGTATCATATACGTGGTTGTAGGCATGATAATGGGATTCAGTTCTCACTGTCTGAGCTATGTGACCATATTCATGTTTTCTGTTATTACAAAACACAGGCAAATCTGAAGTATGACACTAAAGTATGATATGTAAACTTCTGAAACAATTTACTGCTGGTCTTAACCAAGTAGTGGTTTCTTGTTTTAGGTACTTAAAACCATACATCAATGTAATATAGTGTTTTAAATAATGGGGTAAAGCAAGCCATTTGAAAACGATTAGCAGAGTGTGTAAATTGTGGAGTTTGTTTCCATGATCCTGTGCTATCTGAACTGTAACCTCAGTGTGATAGTAAGTTTTACTCTTACAGAAAACTACAATGTGTATTTTCAGACCTTGTGCCTATGAAAAATCAAGTATGTTTGATTTTATTTATATTTGTTCTTAAAAGTGGATTTAAGCAGAAATACTTCACTAGCATACTATTACATGTTGTTCTGTTTTAGTGTGAAATCCACTGAACAATGAACAAACATATAATGTGTATGTTTGTGTGTGTCTGTGTGTTACAAAAACATGGGTTGCTGCTATTGTCAACACTGCCATCCTGACAGTGTGAGTCTAGATGCTTGGCTGAGAGTCCAAGGGCTGCCTGAGGGTTAAGTATTAAGTAAAATTCTTTTTAACAAGTAATTTCATCAAGAAGTGAGGGAGCTCTAGGTGTAGACAGTGAGCATATTTAATGATACTTAATTTACATGCTGAAAGGATGGGTGGCTATCATTAGAATGTTACACTGCATCACTCTGCGTCACTGTATGTTATACTCCTTTTAACTGTGAAATAAATTTCCTAATCCTTTGATGCACACTACTGGTAACTGCATTCCTTTGGTTGTCAATTACGTCTCTCCCTTCTGTTCCATGTTGGGGCTGTGGTGGGAGAATAGACCTTGCTGGTTTATAGTCCAGAAATGGTTCATGAATCCATGAAAAACTATCAAAGGAAATTACATTAAACATTTATTTTGACAAATCTATATTAATAATATCGGCATTCATGTTGCCCTTTTAATATGGCCAGTTTAAGCAGTAGAGCAAGTAGGGAAAGCTGGAACTGAACTTCCATTGGATGAAAACTTACATTGCATTTTCCTTTTATGTTTAATGACCCTAAGATAAGCTGTCTGGTAACATATTTGCTTTTTTTGTATTTCTTTTTCCTAGTCTTCTCGCCATCTAGCAGCCAAGACTCTGGCTTGGTTTCCCTGTCTAGTGGCTCTCCTGTGAACAATGACAGTACTAAACCAGAGTGTGAAGCTGCGTCCAAAACAGGCACTTTTGGTGTAGATACCATGATTGAAGATGGAGAATGAGCCGCCTTGTCCTAAACCAAGAGCAATGCAAATCAGTATAATCAACATGAGGCAGCAACAACTGTGTCTACAGAGCCTTCCTTCTCTTTCACTCAATATTGCATTGCTACATAGATCATGCCAAGTACAGATGGGGTTTTATGATGGTTTTAGTGGCACTGCACCAATAAAGTTGCAAGGATTAATTTGCCTGGCACTGCATAGTTTTATTGCAATATATAACTTTTTGTATATTAAGTTCATTTTCTTGATCAGAATCAGTCATATCTGATATTGAGAAAAAATGTATGTCATTGAATAGTCTTTTAAGTACATCATGGACTGTCTAAGTTTGGATCAGTCTAATGATAGTGACTAATCTGACATTCAGTGCTGATGTAATTAATAAATGGGCTACTTTTTTTATAAATAATTTGTAAATTTCAGACATTCAAAATTGAAAATGTATACAGTTGGCTTAAAATTGATTTCTTCAATCTGTTTAAGTGAAAGGGTGTAATAATTAGGCCGGATGTTTGAATTAAAAGTAATTACTTTTTGTCACAGGGCTGACTGTAACAATGTTCCTTATGTTGAATGACACTCCGCTGTCATAATTAATTTTCACAAGGCCAGAGATGAACTGCAAGTGATGTATACAGAAATGCTATCTTCAAAGCTTGCAACTAAAGAGTAAACTAACGTCTTATGTTAGCATTCATTCTGCATGTCTAAGTCTGTCTTTAGGATAAAGACTCCAAACTTTTCTGTCACAGGTACGCATACTGTAGTTAACATAACACTTCTGTTACAGATATGGTTGTTATCTATATTGAATATTAGGAGATGGCAGAAACTCATAAAGTAGTAGTTATGTGGGTTTTAGAAACTGTTTTTGCAATTTTTGATAGATGTGTGTGCAGCTTGTGAAAATGTTTCAGCATGCTGTGATTTGGCAAACTGTCTTAAAGGAATGTTTTGTATATTAAAGTTTGATTGCATTTAAAAAGTCAACCTTTCACATTGTAATTTCTTTCCTAACATTGTCCTGACAGTAAATGAACATGGCAGTGTGTGTGTGTGTGTGTGTGTGTGTGTGTGTGTGTGTGTGTGTGTGTGTGTGTGTGTGTGTGTGTGTGTGTGTGTGTGTGTGTGCGTGTGCAAGACTTAAGTTCACTCATCACCAGCTGAAGGCCTTGAACAGCTGTGCTGTGGTCATCATCATCATATTACTTCATCTCCTCAGAATATATTTTAGTCACCCAAACTGTGGATCTTCACTACAGTACGACTGAATTTGTATGTATGATGTCTGTTGTAATTATAATGTGATGTTAATTATCATCTTCTTTCGGCTGTTCCCGTTACGGGTTGCCACAGTGGATCACCTGTTTCCATTTCTTCCTGTCCTCTGCATCGTGCTCTGTCACACCAACTACCTGCATGTCCTCTCCCACCACATCCATAAACCTTATCTTAGGCCTTCCTCTTTTCCTGTTACCTGGTAGCTTCATGTTACCTGGTAGCTTCATCCTTAGCATCTTTTTCCCAATATACTCAGCATCTCTCCTCAGCACATGTCCAAACCAACGTAATCTTGCCTCTCTGGCTTTGTCTCCAAACCTTCCAACCTGGGCTGATATACTTATTCCTAATCCTGTCCGCCCTCGTCACACCCAGTGCAAATCTTAACATCTTTAACTCTGCCACATCCAGCTCAAACTCCTGCCTTTTTGTCAATGCCACTGTCTCCAACCCATATAACATAGCTGGTCTCGCTACCCTTTTGTAGACCTTCTCTTTCACTCTTACAGATACTCGGCTGTCACAAATCACTCCTGACACTCTTCTTCACCCACTCCATTTTGCCTCTACTCTCTTCTTCACCTCTCTTCCACACTCACTGTTTCTCTGAACTATTGACCCCAAGTATTTAAACTCATCCACCTTCGCCACCTCTACTCCTTGCATCCTCACATTTCCTCTATCCTCCCTCTCATTCACACACATATATTCTGTCTTAGTCCTGCTGACCTTCATTCCTCTTCTCTCTAGAGCATATCTCCATCTCTCCAGGGTCTCCTCCACCTGTTCCCTACTCTCACTACAGATCACAATGTCATCTGCAAACATCATAGTCCACGGGGACTCCTGTCTGATCTCATCTGTCAACCTGTCCATCACCATTGCAAATAAGAAAGGGCTCAGAGATGATCCTTGATGTAACCCCACCTCCACCTTAAACGCATCTGTCACTCCCACTGCAGACCTCACCGCTGTCACACTACCCTCGTACATATCCTGTACCACTCTTACATATTTCTCTGACACTCCTGACTTCCTCATACAATACCACAACTCCTCTCTAGGCACCCTGTCATATGCTTTCTCTAAGCCTACAAAAACACAATGCAACTCCTTCTGACATTCTCTGTACTTCTCCATCAACATTCTCAGAGCAAACATCGCATCTGTACTGCTCTTTCCCGGCATGAAACCATACTGCTGATCACTAATCATCACGTCCCTTCTTAACCTAGCTTCCACTACTCTTTCCCATAACTTCATGCTGTGACTGATCAGTTTAATCCCTCTGTAGTTACTACAGCTCTGCACATCACCCTTATTCTTAAAAATCGGTATCAAAACATGTTTTCTCCTTTCCTTAGGCATCCTCTCACTTTCCAAGATTTCATTAAACAATCTGATTAAAAACTCCACTGCCATTTCACCTAAACACCTCCATGGTTCCACAGGTATGTCATCTGGGCCAACAGCCTTTCCATTCTTCATTCTCTTCATAGCTATCCTTACTTCCTCCTTGCTAATCCATTGTACTTCATGATTCACTATCCCTACATCATCCAACCTTCTCTCCCTCTCATTCTCTTCATTCATTAACCCCTCAAAGTACTCTTTCCATCTCCTCAACACACTCTCCTTGCTTGTGAGTATGTTTCCCTCATTGTCCTTTATCACCTTTACCTGCTGCACATCTTTGCTAGCTCGGTCCCTCGGTCTAGCCAAGCAATACAGGTCCTTTTCTCCCTCCTTAGTGCCCGACCTTTCATACAACTCTTCATATGCCTTATCCATAGCCTTCGCCACCTCTCTCTTTGCCATGCACCTCATCTCCTTATACTCCTGTCTACTTTCTTCATCTCTCTGACAGTCCCACTTCTTCTTTGCCAACCTCTTTGTCTGTATACTCTCCTGTACTTCCTCATTCCACAGTGTCTCCTTGTCGTCTTTCCTCTGTCCAGATGTGATAGCAAGCACCTTTCTAGCCGTCTCCCTTACTAGCTCTGCTGTAGTTATCCAGCTATTTGGTAACTCTTCACTGCCACCCAGTGCCTGTCTTAACTCATCCCTGAACTCCACCTCACAATTACCCTTTTTCAAATTTCCATTTGATCCTTGGTACTGCCCTCACACTCCTCCTCCTCTTCTTGATCACCAACGTCATCCTACAAACCACCATCCTATGCTGCCTAACTACACTTTCTCTGGTCACCACTTTACAGTCTCCAACCTCCTTCAAACTGGCCCTCCTACATAAGATATAATCCACCTGTGTACATCTTCCTCCAATCTTGTATGTCACCCTATGCTCCTCCCTCTTGTTAAAATATGTATTCACCATAGCCATGTCCATCCTTTTCGCAAAATCCACTACCATCTGACCTTCTGCATTCCTTTGTTTAACACCATACCTACCCATCACTTCCTCATCCCCTCTGTTCCCTTCACCAACATGCCCATTGAAATCTGCTCCAATCACCACTCTCTCACCCGTGGGTACAGTCATCACCACTTCATCCAGTTCACTCCAAAGTTTTTTGTTCT
Source organism: Protopterus annectens (assembly GCF_019279795.1). Taxonomy (NCBI): domain Eukaryota; kingdom Metazoa; phylum Chordata; order Ceratodontiformes; family Protopteridae; genus Protopterus; species Protopterus annectens. The sequence continues at coordinate 376,796,134 of NC_056728.1, forward strand.
CATCCATTGCACACCCAACTTGTGGAGCATATGCACTAACAACATTCATCATTACACTATCAATTTCCAGCTTCATAAACATCGCTCTATCCGACACTCTTTTCACCTCCAAAACACTCTTAGCATATTGTTCCTTCAGAATAGCTCCTATGCTATTTCTCCTCCCATCCACACCATGATAAAACAATTTGAACCCACCTCCGATCCCTATACACTACCCCACTCCCTTCCATCTGGTCTTCTCACACACACAATATACCAACTCTCTCTTCTGTCCATCATATCAGCTGGCTCTCCTATACCAGTCATACTGCCAACATTCAAAGTGACGACCTCACTACCACAGTCCTAGCCTTTCTCCTCTCTTCCTGCCTTTGGCCATGCCTTCCACCTCTTCTCCTCCTTCAGCCAACAGTAGCTCAATTTCCACCAGCACCCTGTTGGCTAACAGTACTGGTGGCGGTCATTGTTAACCGGGCCTCGACCGATCCGGTATGGAAATATTTACTGGTGCCTGCATGAAAATAATGTAATATATAATAATGTAATATAATATATAATGTAATATATAATGTAATAATATAATGTGATGTTAATCATTCTGCTAAGTAAAACATATTTTTAACACCGAAGGGGCCATAAGAGATCTGGGCACCCAGATCGACAGCCACCTCACCTTCGACCACCACATTGCCACTGTGGTCAGAAAGCCCTTCTATGCGGCACATCTTATAACCAAAGGTTTTGCATCCAGGAAGAAAGAGGTCGTTATCCCTCTATACTCATCCTGGTTTAGACCAGTCATCGAATATAAGGTATGTACCTGACCAGATACCTACAACAGCTGGAGAGGCCACAAAAGGATCATAGGCTTTAAGCATATGTCCTGCATGGACAGACTTAAGAAACTTGAGCTGTTCTCAGTCTCTTATTGTCTACTCTGCTTGACTTACAAAGCCATGTCTGACCAGAAATGCTACACCTAAAGAGATCCCAATCCCCTAGCGCCGCACACTCCAGAGATCACAACCTCATTACCACAATTAACAGAACATGCTGGAGGGACAGGTTAATCTATCAAAGAATGCCCATACTCTGGAATAAGTTTCCCATTCATGTCAAGCAGAGCACCTCGCTGGCCTTCTTCAAGAGAAATCTTGACGAGTGGATGGATAACGGAAAGTTCACTTCAGGGATCATTCCAGTTGCTGTATTGGATAGGGGCATTGTGAACTAACATTGGGTGGCACAGTGCCTGGGCAATTTTATTTTTGGGCTAGGCTTGTAAAGATGGGAATAAAAGATCCCAGTCCCTAAGGGCGGCGTTGACTTGCTCCCTTTACCAAATTAAAATTAGACAGGGGGAAATTTAACCCCGGAAAAAAAAAAGAGTCCCAATGCACACCCCCATATGAGAATTTCACCCCACTAACTCCTTGATCATGCAGGTGTGGAGAAAAGATCACACACACACACACACACACACACACAAGACAGATGGGTGTTGGACATGGTGAACTAATAAAAACATCAGCAATGATTTTCCGTCGCAAAAGACTGTTGTGTTGAAAGTAAAGAGAGGTTAAACTAGATGAGCTGAAGCCTTGTCCCTTGAAGTTGTCATGTGGCAGGATAAGCCAATTTGCCGGATATCTCGCCGCCCTCGGTTTGGAAAGGAAACCCGCCTTGAGTCCCCATTGACAGCGATCCAGGAAGGCTGACTGGTGATTGTTTGACTTCAGCAGCTGTATTTTGTAGTGGTTGCATTATCCCACCGTTCCCATTTAATTGTTTACAAAAAAAAAAAAAGAACTCTGTGAATGCCGTGAATTGATAGTGTAGAGATAGCTGAGCAAGCTGTCATACCTCCTTGGTTGTCCAGAGTTTTGAAAATGTCCAGACTTTTGTCGATATTTTTGGTCTGTTCCTCAAATTTTATTTTCTAGCAAAATATTCAGACTGATGTCACTAAATAATGACATACAGTTTGAATCTCATGCATCACGAAATTCAGAAAGCACATATTAATGCAAAAATCAGATATTCTAAGTCAGCTTTCTAATCCTTATAATAACTCTCTATTTACGATCTGTCCCCCTTGATTTTGGTCCATTGCCCCCTCCCCATTTCTTTTTTTTGGCTTTGTCCTGTAAATTCTTGTAATTAAGAAGTTGACGCAAGGAGTTTCACATAATTGTGTGTGTGTTTGCCTGTTAAAAGAGAGAGAAGCTATTTTTCTTGTCTATGAGGTAGGTGTATCTCAAAATTTTACTCTGTTCTTTCTAAACAGTTGTGTAGATTATAGCAAGAGCTGAAATGATGAAAAAAACTTTTACAAGTTATAGGCTCAGGGGATCTCTAGACTTTAATACTCTCTTTGCATTGAGAGAGGGCAAGCTCCTCACCATATTTAATTCAATGGGCAGACCATTTTCTTATAGGACCTAAACTGGGACAGTTGAGGGTCACTGGGAGTTGTGGTCTGTAGTCCCATTTTCCCATCCCCATGAGAGTGGAGATAGGCAGCCATGTCATTCAGAGTTAGGCAGGCAGGGCCTCCCCCGCCTCTCACCAGGCAACACAGGGATGTCACTCTGTGGCCTTCAATCAAACTTGAAGGGGAACACATTCTGTCCCACCTGTAAATTTTAAAAAGTCAAAGCTTCAGCCCAGTGAAAACATTTTAGAAAAAAAAAACATTTTCTGCACACCCCCATATGAGGGATTTCACCCCCACTAACTCCTTTAACATGCAGGTGTGGAGAAAAAGCACACACACACACACACACACATACACATCTCAGAAATGTTGGTGAACTAATAAAAAACATCAGCAATGATTTTCCGTCGCAAAGACTGTTGTGTTGAAAGTTGTTGAGGTTAAACTGATGAGCTGAAGCCTTGTCCCTTTTGAAGTTGTCATGTGGTAGATAAGCCACACTGCTGATATCTGCTGCCTTGCTTTGAAAGGAAACCCGTCTGGAGTCCTCTTTCATTGACAGTGATTAGAAGGCTGACTGGTGATTGTTTGACTTCTTAGCAGCTGTATTTTTGTAGTGGTTGCTGTATTATCCCACTGTTCTATTTAATTGCTTCTTACAAAAAAAAAAAAGAACTCTGTGAATGCCGAATTGATAGTGTAGAGATAGCTGAGCAAGCTGTCATACCTCTCAGTTGTCCAGAGTTTTGAAAAATGTCCAGACTTTTGTATGATATTTTTGGTCTGTTCCTCAAATTTGTGGTTTTCTAGCAAAACATTCAGGACTGATGTCACTAAATAATGACATACAGTTTGAATCTCATGCATCACATCCTTCAGAAAGTACATATTAATGCAAAACCAGATATTCTGTCAGCTTTCTAACTTTATAATAACTCTATTTACGATCTGTCCCTGATTTTGGTCCATTGCCCCCCCCTCCCCATTACTTTTGGCTTTGTCCTGAATTCTTGTACTAAGAAGTTGACGTGCGTGAGCTACATACTGTATGTGTGTATTTGCCTGTTAAAAAGAGACTTAGAATTTTTCTTTGTCTATGAGGTAGCATATGTGAGTTAGCATATCTGAGTTTTTCTTACTTTTGTAGAGTTGTGCAAGAGCTGAAATGACAAAATGACTTTTACAAGTTATCTCAGAGGACTTCAGACTCTTAATACTGGTGATTTGCATTGAGAAAGTGCGTTCACCATATTTAGACCCAATGCAAGGTGACCATTTTCTTATAGGACCTAAACTGGGACAGTTGAGGGCCGCCCCGGGAAGCCAGGTCTGCAGTCCCATTTTCCCATCCCCCATGAGAGTGGAGATAGGGCAGCCATGTCATCTCACACCAGGGCAGGCAGGTTGGCCTCCCGCCCTTCACCAGGCACAGTGGGGATGTCACTCTGTGAATAGCACCATCCAGGAGGCTTGAAGTGATGCACATTTGTCAGTACCTGGCACCGTAGGGGTGAGAGACTGAGGTGTGCTGCAAAAAAGTGCAGAGATGGGGGGACCCAGGGCCATCTCCGCTGCGAGTTTGAAAGCCCTAGGTGCAAGGCAAAGTGGAGAACCAGTTTCACGGAAGTCTGGCTGAGGGACTGTATGAAGCTTCGTGGCCCAGCAGAGTTGCATGAGGCTGGGAAGATCCCCAGAGAGGCTCCAAGAGCACGCATGACATTGCATGATTTGGCAGCAGTTAGGAGATATGTAACCCTGGAAAAGAGCTCTTTCTCCTGGGTAGAAGTGGAACCCCAGAGGGGGTCAATCCCGATGGAAGTCTGGAAGGGAGAGAGAGGTGGAAAGTGACTGGTACAGGACAGCTCTTGCCTGGGTGAGGGGGTACAGACTATGCCCCATCTGGGACAAAGTTTGGAAGGGGGAGAGAAGCAGATTGTGGCAGGGCTGGGCAAACTACTGCCTGGGTTAGGGGGTTCAGGCAGAGCTCCCCCAACAGAAGTCCTTAAGGGAGCACTAGGGCAGACAGCAGCGGGGTCTGGAGAGCTCCTGCCTGGGTGAATGGGGTCAAGCACAGCCCCCCCCCCCATGATGGAAGTCCTTAAGGGAGCAACTGGTGGACTGTGGTGGGGCCTGGAGAGCTCCTGCCTGGGTGAGTGGGGTCAGGCAGAGCTCCCTATGATGGAAATCCTTGAGGAAGCACCAGGTTGGATGGCAGAGGGGCCTGGAGATCTCCTGCCTGGGCGAAGGCATCCAACTTCACCCCATAACCAACAGCATCCTTGAAAATTTTCAAAGTTCCCAGAGTTGCTCTGGATGGGAAAGCAGGGGGACTCTGAAGCCTTCATGAGAGCGGATCTACCTCTCAGTGGCCGTGGGGAGTTCTGGAGGAGCGGATGGGATTGTAGGGAAGCTCCCTTGAGAGGGTTAGAAGGCATGAGCGATCTGGCACAATTTGGCAGCCTGCAGGAGACATGCAGGCTGCGGAGTCCCCTGACATGGGGGGGGCCACGGCCGGGGAAGGTCTCAAGGGGAGGACTGTAGGGTTTGGCCCTGACAGAAGTAGGGCCTGGAGAGCTCCTGCCTGGGTGAGTGGAGTCAAGCAGACCCCCCCACGATGGAAGTCCTGAGGGAGTGGCTGGTGGCAGGGCCTGGATGGTTCCTGCCAGGGCGAAGACATCCGACCTTAGCCCATACCCAATGGCATCCCTGAAAAATCACAAAGTCTTCAGAGCTGCTTAGGATGGGAAAGCAAGGGGACTGGCCTCCCTGGGAACCCAAATCACCATTCAGACTGAGCAGTCTAAACTGGGACATTTCTGTGTCCCAAAGACAATGTTTGGGATTCTGAGACAGAGATTTCAAAACTGGGACTGTCCTGGAAAAACTGGGACCATTGGTCACCTTGACCCAATGTATCATTCATTTTTCAGTCACAAAGTACTGTCAGAAAGCCAAATTGCATGCATGGTATCCTCACTGTGAGGGTATCATCAGCAAGTTTTGCTGTCATCAGCTCACCATTTTATTGCATTACAATTAAACAATTAAGAGTTATCATTAAGTTCTGCCTTCCACGCTTCATGATTTGTTAGGTTTACAACATGTAAACTCTTAATCACAAAAAAGACAAATGGAAGAAAAAGAAGCAACTAAGAGAATGCAAGTAAATACCGGTAGCTGTTAACTGCATTAGGACTGGTATATTTGAAGTGATAAGCATTTTGAATGTTATTTTATGAGTTATAGGGCAGGATTCACGATGGCTTGCACGGAGTCTAAGAGCCGTGTAAGACTCCATGCAGCCATCGCGATCCAGGAACAGCCCGAAATCCCGTGTAAGAGAAAGCTAAAATGACTCTTACATGGGCAGGGCGTGGATATGCTAATCACCCCACTTGCAGCCGAAAGGCATGCAAATGAGGTAGATTAAGCGATCCATGAAGCTGAAACCAGCCCGTGTAAGAGTCATGTTAGTTGCAGAAATGTACTCAGTTGACAACTGAGTACGTTACTGCAAATAACACAACGGAGCTATGACAGCTCCAAATAAACTGTGCAAATGTTACAGACAGCATGCCAATGGCCAAATATGTGGCCATTGGCATGGTAAACCGATGCAAACATGAAAAAAAAGTTTTTTTTCGGAGATCGGTGATGTTTAAACACAGCGCAGCCCCACGCAAACGGGCTGCGCTATATAAAACTGAAAAATGAAGGTTTGAAACCCACAAATGCGGGTTTTATGTAATGCATGGATTTGCAATGCAGGGACTAGCACAACATGGCCACCATCTAGTGGTTGCTAAAGGGGGAAGCTGAGTGTAAGACATTTAACTAAGCATTAGTAGGCAATCCTATGTAAATGAATGGTAGGATAGTGAATCACACTGTCACATAGCAAATGAGCACAGTCCGTGTAGTGTAAGAGTTAGATAAGGGGGAGTAACAGAGTAGGAGATAGGTGACATCACAGGGGGGAACGTCAGGAAGAAATCAAGCTCATTGGAGCAAAGTGGTATGTGAAACATATCAATCACACAGCAGAAAAAGAGGAGTGTCAACAGATAAGCATGGGAAAGTCAAGAAATGGAAGGTGTACACTGTGGCCAACACCAAAGTTTCTTGCTGTATGTGCATGTGCACGTGTGCATGCTGGGAGCAGCGAGTAAGACAGAGTGCGCGCGTGTAAGACAGAGTAAGCATGTAGGAGCCTGTTTAAAGATCTATAAACCTGTTTGCGCTGGTGTGCGCGCGTTTTAACTCGAATAAGCAGATTCTAGTCCGTGTAAGCATGTGTGCACGCGTGGTAGCCACTGTGAGCGTGTTTTCGCTGGTATGCGCGCTGCTCCCCCTGAGGAAACAGAGAGGAAAAGGAAGCAGAAGAAATAGTAGGAAACTAGCAGGGAATACCTGTAGAGGTAGCAGGTGAAAACAATTAGAAGCAGGCAATTACACAGGCAGAATACAAGCCCAGCCCAGTACTTAAAACACTGCAAACAGCATTGCAGTATGTTTCTGTCAAGAGACACTGCAAGACAGGAGTAAGCTAGTAGAAGTGAAAACTGAAAAAGCTGCACTCAGACCAAACATGCTAGGGGCTGCCATAGCTATCATAAGGAGACATAGGAGACTTGCTGAGGGTGGTGACAATGGAAATGCTGCCAGACAACCCACAGTGAGGAGACGGTGAAGAGTATACAGGCCCAGGGTCACCTACCAGGGGTTACATGAGCTGGAGATAGTGGAGCGCTATAGAGTGGACAGAGACCTCCTGCAGCAAATTGTTGAGCTGTGCAGGCCATGCCTCACACACAGAACCAACAGAGGGGAACCCATCCCAGTGGAAACCAAGGTATGTGTTGGCCTAAGAATACTAGCAACAGGTACCTTCCAGAGACCAACTGGTGATATGATGGGGATATCACAGGCATCAGCCTCCAGGGTACTGCACCAGTTCCTGGATGCCATGTCAGCACATGTCGGTGATCATGTATATTTCCCCAATGCCCGTGAGGTATTGGCCAGCAATATGCGTCTCTTCCAGCAAATAGCAGAATACCCTGAGGTAGTGGGTGCAATAGACTGCACACATATGCATCAAAGCACCAGCCGGTGAGTGGGGTAGGGCCTACATTAACCGCAAGGGCTTCCCCTCCATCAACTGCCAGGTCGTGTGTGATGCCCAGGGCATAATAATGAATGTGTGTGCTGGCTATCCTGGGAGCTACCATGATTCCCATATCTGGCATTTGACGCAGCTGTACCAGACATTTGCCAATGGGGGCATCCCACACGGACACCTAGTGGGGGATGCAGGTTATGCACTGGAGCCGTGGCTGATGACACCCATCAGAAACGCAAACAGGAACGCCATAATGAGGCACACGCACAAACACGTAATGTAATAGAGCGTGTGTTTGGGCTGCTCAAGTCACGGTTCCAGTGTCTGGACACATCTGGTGGAGCCTTGCAGTACTCACCAACTACATGTACCCAAATTGTCATGGTATGTGCTATGCTACATAATATGATCCTACGAAAACAGCTGCAGCAGGACCAGCATAGGGCCGGGACAAACAGCCCCCCACCATTGCTAAGGCCATCACAGGCAGAGCGTGACTCGGAGGAGGAACAACCTGAGCCTGCCCCAGTAGGCAGAAGGAGGCGTGCCCAGTATGCCCTGGTCTTGGCAAAGAGGCAACGCATAGCACATACACTGGCTCAGTAGTAACCCTGGGAATGATAACCCTCTCTGACTCACTCATATAGTAACAGGGATGCCTAACATGACATAACCTGCTCTCAAACATGTACAGGGAGTGTAGTATGTGCATCCGACAGAGGCAGCCCTGCAGCACCACCTGAGGCATGATCGCCATGTGTTAAGCAATGTAACACCATCAAGTATATGCAAACATGAAGACCCAACCTAACATCTCACCCTCACCAAGCATGATGCCACACTATGAAGACAACAAGATCAAGTACAATAATTGGCTGAGGTATTGCTGTTAGCAAGGGGGAACACATGGCTGACAGCCTAGGCTGACATGCCGAGCAAGACATGATGCCCCACCTGCTAGGGATGGCACGCACCCAGCACACCTGGCTGTGTAGATACTGGCAAAGGCTGCTATTACCCCCACTGTGCTTGGAATAGGTGAAACACAAACCCACCAACATAAGTAGCACAAGGGATAATAACCTGGATGTAATGCTACCCAGTGCCAGAAGTCTAACCTGCAAGGTGCATGCTGACCAAACCCACCACAGCATGGAGAATGGTAATATGTGTTCTGTAACAGAAACCTGGGCAAGGCCCAGAAGAGCACCCTAATACTACCAGGTTATGCCTCATAACCATGCTCTACAGCTCCAAAACATGGAACACACGACAATAGGAGTGTGGCTACCAGTAATTATCAAGAATAACTACACCCCCAGGTTGGTAGCACAGCAAGAAGCAGCATGGACTATCTACGGGCAAGTAACACTGTCTCAAACTTTGTACGTGTTTGAAGCCTGCTACAGACTCCACACACAAACCCAGGTACCCCAGCCAGCCTTCCTGAAGACACTTCAGAGTATGAATGTCCCAACAAATACCAAACAAGGCGCACACAAAGTATGACATAGGTGGCAATCCATTATGTATGGAAGAAGTAATAATGGACCTAGGGACACAAGTGGACGGTAACCTGTCATGTGACACACACATTGCCAAGGTGGCCAGGAAGACCTGCTATATTGCCAACCTTAATATGAAAGGATGCACATGTAGAGCTACAGAGGTCACTGTGCCCCCATACCCTTCCCTTATCAGGCCCATACGTGACAACTATGCCCCAGTTCGCATGTACCTTACCTTACACATGCAGCAGTCAGAAAGACCCCAAATATACCCCACCAAAAGGATAAAGGGTCCAAACATTGGACATCTGCAGCCTGGCTGAAGAAACCACAGTCCAATTCAGAAGCATACTGCACAGTCAGAGGTGATGTATGCCTGATGTACAAGGCCATGTCCAATCCAGAATGAATGGACATGCTCCACTGCAGAAACCCCAAATCCAGCAGACACACCACAGTGAGATATCTGAACCTCTACACATAGATTAATAGGATGTGCTGGAGGGGCAGATCCATAACCCAGAGGCTCAGGACACTCTGGAACAGAATCCCAGTCCATGATAGGCTGAGCTCCACACACAAACTCAACAAGAGAAATCCGTTGAAGTGCATGGGAGATAGTAGGTGTACACTGGGGGCCATCCCTGTGTCACATCTAGGAAAGTAAACCCTACGTGGGCATAATATGCACATTGCAAGGGGTATTGAGACCCACACACAGTCTGTCCGTGCACAAACAAGGCCAGGGCAGATAGCCTAGTATGAACCTATGATGATACAAATTGTGCAGGACACAAAGGATTATTACACTGCTGTCCTACCTGATGGTAGGAACCATGGTGATAATCTACCGACATGCTCTGCAGCACTCTAATATCACAAACAATACACCAAACCCACACACATTGCCAACATCCAACCTAACAGAGTCTTTGCAAACTCCCCACCAGCACCTAACTGCCAAATATCTATCCCAGGAGAGTGCTGGCCCCCCGACATTGCAGATGCTGAGGTAACAGCCAGCATCCACAAAGCACAGCACACAGCATCAATGGTACCAGATGGTGTCCTGGGTTGTGTCCAACAAGTACTGTAAGAAGAATGGAACAGCAAATAGCATTACTGTGCACTATTAGTCCTACCACAGGATATGTACCCAAAGAGTGGTGTACAGCAACAGTGGTCCCACACCACAAAGGGGGTGCCTGAATGGATACTGCAAACTATCACCCCTCAACCCCGAATATCTAGGTTGGCAAAGTAATGGAGAGGATGATCATGGATCCCATGAATAACGAGATTGGGTACCTACAGACATTGGACCCTACCCAGTGTGGCTGTCATAGGGCAGATCCTGCCCCGTACACATGTCTGACTCGTGAAACATGCACCAAGCCCAGTGATGTTGGGAATGTTGATCACACAGCCTATCTGGACCTTGCTAAACCCTTCCATACAATACCCTAGTTGGCGGTACAGATAAGCTCACCAGCCTAACTATAAACCCCTATGCAAGTAGATGGGTTGCAAACCAGCTCAAGGACAGAACAGACCTGGCAGACATGCTGTAGCCATGGCAGACTGCAAACCAGGTACAACTGGCATCCCACAAGGCATGGTCCTGGGACCCCTCTTGTATGCTGTATATGTCACATAGGTACAGACCAACATGGAAGGACTCTGTCTGAACAGGTTTGCAGAGGACTACAAACTGGGCACCATATTGGACCCTCCAGCTGACACAAGCAACCTACAAAAGGCACACATAGAAACACACAAGTGGTGCCACAGCCATGTCAACAAGCTAAATGCAGAATAGGGTATAGTCAACCCCTGTGGAAACACAGTACATGGCCAGAAATTACCACATAGGTGTTAACCCAGTAAGTACATCAGGAAAAATAAGTGACCTGGGGACACAAGGTGATAGATATCCTGCATGTGACAACCATGTGTCTGTAGTGGTTACAGAAACATACCATATACCCACCTAATCATGAAGGTAAGCACAGCTTGGTTAGGGTAGGTCAATGTGCCTCTCCAGTCATCCATCAGCAGCCTCACAATTGAGTACAATGGCCCTTCAGGGATGTACCGTAGCAGACACCTGCAGCAACTGGAATGACCACACAAATACCCCACCAGGAGGATCACAGAGCTGTAACAGATGCCATGTGTCACCTGAGTAAAGAAACTGCAGCTCCACACAGTGCCATACTGCCTGGCTGGAGGTGAACTGTGCCTGATGTATAGAGCCATGACCAACATGGTATCAATGGACATTTGTCACCATGTTAACACTGAATGCTGGTGACCTATGCAGCTGACAGGCCTGAACCCCAGCACAGACATAAACAGGACATGCTGTACTGATTGGTCCATAACCCAGAAGCTCACTCCACTCACGACTAAACTCCCACTACAGGATATCCAGGGAGTCCCTCAGTGACTGTCATCCAGAGGAATCATGATGACTGGATGGGAGATGGTAGGTGTACCCTGGATATCACCTGTATGTCATGGGTAGACAGAGGCACAGCACACTAACCGTGACATATGTCATGGCAAACACCAGTAAATGTGTGTTGAAGGACAAACACTCTCTGACTAGCATTACAAATGGACTAGGGCACATGGCCATTGTTTGTCACTGTCCACACAAGTTGTGGAATACATTAACAATGTCGGACAATCATGTAGTAAGCTGTCCATATCTGAACAAAATGCAACATGGTCATATCTGCACAAATGGCCCTCAACCAGTCTGGTGTGCTCACTATAAACATTACAAGCAGTGATAGGACTGAAACCGATTATAATGTCCACCACAGTGAAAGTTTTGCACCAGTACACTATACAACAATACAACTGTTTGGTCAGCAGGAAAGGATGATGACAACTGTATGCAAACTATCCCATGGCAACCCTGCAGGCACAGCATAATGCCTGTTAGGTTCAGACACACAGCAGTTGGGCAGTAAGAACACAACCTGATGTCCAACACTCAACTGTATATGTGATATATAGATGGCGTCCACACACAGAAATGTGGTGGTCTACAGATCCAAACATAAGGAAAGGTCACACTGGGCATGCTCGCACACTTAGATAAATGAGATGTGGCAGTCAAGAAGCCGTACAAACTGTGAACTGGGCATGCTCACACACCTAGGCCATGTCACAGTTCAGCAGTTGCACACACATATCTGGCATTTCAATGTGTTAACACAGGAGCCTCCCACAATACAGACATCTGCCCAGTGAAGTTACAAGAGAGACATAAGTAAAGTACTGGATCCCACTCATATGCAAACATCTCCCACAGTACACACATTGTTTATAGAGATAGGGAAGGCTATGGCAATAAAGACCCACAAACAGTATATGAGCAACAGATACTTGCATCTGACAGGTAAACATATGGCCGTAGAGTGTAACGCCTGACTGTTGTCCCTAGGGAATACAGAAGGCTATCCACAGTGTATTTGGCATCTGCCTCCACAGTACAGTAGGCCACTGTGCCTGTGCAAAGTTAATGCATAGATATACTCTCCCCCTTACTGATGGATAGTAACAGATGTACATACCTCTTCATCCATAATGATGTCAGCACACTATACATATGTCAGGAGCAGAAATTATACCCAGTAATGTGAATAGTGCGCTCCGCTACTGCGTCTCTAACAAGTGACATAACATAGTTAGGTAGGGGTTTGAATCCTGCACGTGCTCAGTGTGTGTGTGACTGTGTGGGGGAGTAGTGTGTGCAATTCCATGTGTATGAGAAATGTCCCTTTTGGAAACTATTACTACACAAAACATGCTGCATATTCCACTGTCTAAACAGTGATGATGTCAGCACCCTATAAGTACAGCAGGAGAAAGCAATCCCCCCAGTAATGCAAAAAGCGTGCTCTGCTAATGCGTCTCTCACTAGTGTCATAACATAGTTAGGTAGGGGTTTGAATCCTGCAAGTGCCCAGTGTGTGTGTGACTGTGTGTGGGGGAGTAGTGTGTGCAATTCCATGTGTATGAGAAATGTCCCTTTTGGCAACTATTACTACACAAAACATGCTGCATATTCCACTGTCTAAACACTGATGATTTCAGCACCCTATAAGTACAGCAGGAGAAAGCAATCCCCCCAGTAATGCAAATAGCGCGCTCTGCTAATGCGTCTCTCACTAGTGTCATAACATAGTTAGGTAAGGGTTTAAATCCTGCAAGTGCCCAGTGTATGTGTGACTGTGTGTGGGGGAGTAGTGTGTGCAATTCCATGTGTATGAGAAATGTCCCTTTTGGCAACTATTACTACACAAAACATGCTGCATATCCCACTGTCTAAACACTGATGATGTCAGCACCCTATAAGTACAGCAGGAGAAAGCAATCCTCCCAGTAATGCAAATAGTACACTCTGCTACTGCAACTCTCACAAGTGATCTAACATAGTTAGGTAGGGGTTTGTATCCTACAAATGCCATGTGTATTTTTGTCACACAGTTTGTCCATGTGTGTGGGGTGTTGTTCCCAATATTGCACAACATACATTATATCAGTAATGTCAATGCACACATGATGTATGTGTGTGCCACCTACACATATGTACCTGTGAACTGCAAGAGTTCCCATGTCCGAAGCCTGCCTCATGTTAATACATGGAATATGCATCAGACAACTGTATGACTGGGGTGTCCTGTGCAGGGGCTGCATGTGGTATGTGACTATACAGTGTGGGTTGTAGATGGTGTCATCCCACCAGCGAGGGATACATGATTGGTCTGGAGCATATAGTCCACATGTTGGTGATGAACAGGTGCAGCATGTTGTCACCACTTGTGGGAGTGGTAACAAGTTGTTCCATGGCAATGCAGGGAATGAATGATAAGAAACCTTCAGATAGGGTCTTGCAGCTAGGATAATGCTCACACTGTATGTTTGGGTAGTTGCAGTACAACCATATAATGGTGTGTGTAGAGACCGTCATATTCCCAGTGTTGTCAGGAAGGCCAAGTGGGTTTCCTGGGTATGGGAGTGTGGTGTGTGCCAGGCTATGAACCTGAAGGCAGTCTAACCCACTGTGTGTTGCACATGGAGAGGCTCTGATGCTTTGTGCAGTGCCACCAACCTGGGGGTGTGTGTATCTGAGGTGCCTTTGGATACATCCCCCCTGTTCTGTTTTGGTGCATGTGTAGGGGATGACAAGCATGGTATCAGGAATGACCTGGCACTGATGGTGTGCACCTGGGAGCCTTGTACCAGGAGTCTGTTACTGCACGGATATTGCTGTACCCCATGCTAAGGATAGTTTCCACTGCATGCATCTTGAGGTTTACACTGCTGCTGTTGAGTAGCATTGCTATTAGTGTTCCATCCCGTGTGATACCTGTGTAGGTGGTGGCTATGTAATGTCAGCCTTGCATACAAAGGCACTATGTGTGTAGCAACAGCCTCTGCCAATATACAACGGCCCATGGGTGACAGGTGCAAGCTGTCCCAAGCAAAGCAATGTGGCATGTAATCCCACACTGAGAGGCATTGGATCCCCTTTGGATGTCACTGAAAGATGCGTTAAGTGCAGAAACCGATGCTCCTGTCTACATATTGTGGCAGCATTCATGGTGAGGGTGAGATGCTACTCAAGGCCAGGGTCATACCAGCCTGTGCCACAGACTCAAAGAGCCCCTCTATGTCCCCTAACATGTAGTCCAGGGAGGTGCGTCAGAGGTCATACACACTGGCACAGACAATGACTGAGTCATACTTCTACATGCCTTGGAGTGACCGCTTTGCTTGTGTTATGTGGTGGATCATAGTGCCCAACGGGCAGCTCAGCATGACCGTCACCTTGTTCAACCTGGGAGCAGGACCACCGTGTATGTGACAATAGAGGTACCTCATACAACCGTAGCAGGTGTGTTGTCTAGCCATATGGCCTGACACTGTTTGGCACACAGGCTTTGTGAGCTATGTGTTGCATGTGCTCTGCTCTGGTGTAATGTTTGCTTGTTTGTCAGCTTTGCAGGTGTCAGCTGCAAGGCAGGATGCTATTCTGAGAGCCCAATAATGTACCTGTGTGTGTCTGTGTTTGGATTTTGGTTGTGGCAGGTCTATGGGAGACTGATACTGTATTCACTGTAGTATCCCACTCCACCTGACAGGGAATGCCAGTGCTGTGTAAACAGAGCTTAGCCCCCAGTTTGGCTATGTGGTTGCATCTCTCACGTGTTGTACATGTATGGGAAGGGGAGAGGGTTGTCTGTGTACATGGGGCAGCTGTAACATTGCCACATGACTTACAGATTCACCAAATGGACCTGAGAGTAGATCGACAGGTGACCTTTGCACATGCTACCATAGCATTGTGACTCCCATACTAAGTAACGACACATAGGGCCAACGGGGAACAAGGTACTCAAGGTGACTATGTGAGGGTGTAGTGCTCCTGATTTGTTAGTTCTGGCATATATGAATACTGTCTTGAGCAAACGTGAGGTAAGTCATATTTAATATGTTACAGGCAAGCTACATGCAAACAGGACAAACAGTGACGTTCTGTCAAGTGACACATGGACATCAGTACAGTAAGCAACACAGATGTCACTAGGGATTCACAGAGGCACTGTTTATCTGCACTGCAGGTGGAATCAGTGTTTCAGGAACATAACAGGCAAACATACATACAAACAAAGCTAGAGTCAGCAGGCCTGTATGTAGACTATGCTACAACAAACAAGGTGTACGACTTCCAGTATGTAACAGTGCATATATGCAGGCACTCTAAGCCAGTACCCAGACATTCCCAGGTCAGACGGGCTGGGTCCTGCCACACCCCCCACAAGTGTATAGACTACGTACCTTCGTAATGTTGAATAACTGGCCTGATACCCAAATGCTCATACCTGTAATAATACACATGTCAAATAACAGACACTGAGCCCTCATTCAGTAGTTCCAGACTTAGTATGATGTATGCTACCTGTCCTGGCACCACAGTATCCTTGACATGTATGGACACTCTCCCTCCTGTCATACTTAGTTCTGTGTTTTGGTGCTGTTATGCATGGTATGAGGTGTGACCTTGTAGTGCTAGTGTGCTCTTGTGAGCCCTGAACCTGTTGTGTAGTACTGCATAGATATCAACATCCTGAAACATCTGCATTGCAGAGTCGTGTGTGGACAGCATGCCACTCGCAGTTGACATGGCCATCATTGAGTATCACTATGTACATTGTTGCATCCCCTGTGCTACCTATGTAGGTGGCCATCCCTTCACAGCCTCACCACCAGTATGCAAAGATGTGCAGACAGAACACTGTGGTAATTACTATGGGTGTACAAAACAATACAATGACATTCATACTGTAACTGCATCAGACATGAAGGTATATACCCACAATGCTGTAATTACACTGTACTGTTGTCAACATCATACTATTACAATACGTCTATGTAGTCACCCTGTGCATCAGCACCATGTTAACCTGTTCCTGCACCGATTTTACAGATTGCAGGAGGTGGCACAGTTTCATCATATGCACAGGGTGTGTACGTGGTATGCCTGAGTCTGCCACTGATACAACCAATTGACATGTCTGTGTGTGTGTGTGTGTGTGTGTGTGTTGGTGAGGGACAGCAGTACAAGATGGGGCAATGTTGATGCAGTGTGTGCGTGTATGCGGTAGCCCTAGGTGTTATCACTTTGCATGTGTGTATGAATGGACACAGTCCCACCTCATGGCTGCCATATACAGGTGTTTGTGGACAGCCACAGACTGTACCTGCCAGGTCATACAGATCACTGTCTGTGGCCACAGACACGGTACCTGTGCCTGGCAGGGGTGCTACGGACCGTATCAGGTACCAAGCCAGACTGGGTACTGTCATCAGAAGCAGGTGTTTGTTGACTGGAGACAGGTCCCTGTTGGGACTGTCCAGCGCCACGTGCACGTGGTCTCCTGGGGTGGTCCGATGACAGCACAGACCCAGCATTGCTGGGGCTGCTGCTGGCACTATGTGAGCGGCCGCGGCCCTGTTGTCGTCCGCGACGGCTGCTGCTGTTGCTGGCGTATGGCCACGTCGACGCCTCAGCCGTCCACCATTGCTCTGGCTCATGGTCATATAGTTGTGGAACAGATCTAATGTGTCCCCCCAACGTCTGCCAATGACCTCGGTGAAGTTGCAGATGGCAGCCGCAACATCACACAGACTGTCAGTCATGGCTGTACGACATGCTCTCAGCTCCCTCAGACCCTGTCTGGTGTACCGTTCCATACGTGACTGTGCCTGCATTACAGCCCAAAACATAGCTGGGGTTGAAAGACCTCTGTGGGCACGTCTGACAGGGGCGGTACGCCCACGGATGCTCCCACGAGAACCCATGGACGTCTGCCTGTGTGGTACCGTGTCAGGGCCCTGGCCATGGCTGCAGTGTGGGGATGCATGTACCACCGGTACCACATTACCCTGGTCAATGCCCACTGTATCCTGTCCATCACCTAGGGACATTGGTGACAAAGGATGTATTGGCAGGATGACTGTGCGCATTGATGGGGTCGACAGCTGTGTAGTGTCAATTGGCTGACCAATGACGGACCCTGGCATACCTACCTGTGCCATTACACAGGTATCATCATCACTATCCACAGCAGCTGATTCAGGTTCCCTGCTGCACGACACCAGAGCAGCACCAGAACCTGTGGGAGTAAGACAGGAAACACAGTTTACAATGTGTACACAATGCCACCACTGATGCACAAATGGGCACATGCACACACCTCAGTATATGAGATATCAACCCACAGACACCAACACACCTGCAATCAAACACATAGCACTGCTGCTTCAGCCTATTATTACTATTAGTATACAGAGTAGTGAAGGTAATGGTATTACACACTCACCAGCATGGATAGGCTACCTTGCTGTTACACCAGAGGGAAATGCGGAAAAGAGACATTTATCATCAGTGGACACAACTGTGCCATTGATACTGTGGGCATGATACAGTTCAGTAGTTCAACAGTTAGCTTCCACAGGTGTACTGCAGATAATGAGGTTATCAGTACTGCACAATAATTACCAAGATTACAGCTACAAATCGAGGACACACCACACACATGCATAACCTAACAGTGTACAGAATGGTCAACTATACACATGGCATGTTACCTGCATGCTCTGTGTCCTGCTGCTGTGTGGCTCCAGCCTCCATCATTACACATGTATGCTGTTGTTGCTGCTGTGCTGGAGCCACAACACTCAGGAGTAGTCCCTCCAATCTGGTGAGGGGGGGGGTGTCTAGCCACCCCACCATCTGTGGCAAGCTGCTGCCTGTGGATATCCGACGCACGCTGACGGACATTTCTAATTAAATCACTGCAGTGATGGCGTACCTGCTCATATGTCCGGTTATGTGTGCCTATGTCATTTACCCGACGGCCCAGGTCTTGCCACAGTGCAGCCCTCTCCTGCTGGTTCTGGCTGGTGCGGGAAAAGAGTACAGTGAAATCCCGCACCAGGCTCTGGTGTAACTCCTCCTCCTCTGCAGCGGAGTAGACTGGGTTCCGCTGGTGAACCATGGCCCTGAAAAGGAGAAGGGAAATATGTCAGCAATATCTGTCAGCAGACTATAGCACACACAATACACATTATACTTGACTGCAGTGATATAATTTAGGCATCATATATAGCATCTGTCTGTCTATTGGGGGATACACATGTACATGACCAGATATCAGTGCTCATCCGACAACTGTGCAACAGTACCTGGCACACTCCATACAACAGACTAGTATACTGCAGCAGTCAACGCATTGTTTCAGGTACAATACACAACCTCACACTGGGGGTTTGAATCAAGGTACTGTATGGGGAACATTATCAGCCCATGCACTGCACACAATGCACGTTACATATTTCACTGGTAATGCACACTACTCTTACTTGCCATAACCCTACCTACACCACAGTGACATACAGGGTAACACAGCACAACATATGGCAATGTAGTATGTGTTGATCGCAATACCCCACACACCTGTCTCTGGCCTCACACCAAGGACACACACTACCATGACAGATAGACAGTCATGGTGAGCAATCACACCAATACACAACATGCACCCAGTCACTAGCACACTCATTCCACCTCACATATTCTGTTTGCAATGTGTTCATGGGTGTGTATGGTGTCCTAAGTAGGTAGTGTGCTTTTGGCCCTGGGCCTACAGCAGCATACTGTTATGCTACCCTGCCCCTTGTGACACATGTGTTATGATCGTAACTGCTCCTTACAAACAGTTAAACAGGGTGACTCATATGGCATATTACCTATCAGCATAACATTCAGCAGGGGTATGTCTGACATCTACTCATGGGGAGCCTTGCTTCTTAATTCTGTGTGGTCTACTACAGGGTATGTCATATCTGTGGGTAGGGTCCCGTACCTCCACCATGTGCTCTATACTGCAGTGACAAGGATGACAGACATAGGTAATTTGTGTTGTGGATGTTGGAGGTGTTACCATGGTTGGTAGACAACTGTCATGGGTGTGACCGAACTATGTATATCCAGCAGTGGTAACCTCTATGTAGGTAGTCTGTGTGCGCTCTGTGGTGTTTGAGTGCATTGACACAGTTACTTGCATATGTCTGTGTCCTTCACCATATCTGTAGCTGTCATAGGAGGTACATACCGTGTAGGACATTGTGGGGTGTGGAGGGGTACAGTGACCTACATGTCCATAGCTGACACACTGTGTCCGCTGACACATTCCATGTACAGGTATTACAGGACTAGTGTGCCACTGTGTATATCGATGTGGAGCCTATTGTACACTTGTTTACCCTGTTCCCCCCTGACACATGCAGTGGTGGGCAGGCATGTACATATGTGGTGGTTAGTTGTGTCATTGTTTTTGAATGGGGTATGGTACTCCAGTATCCACATTGGTGTTCACTCCATGCCTGTGACACCAAGCACCTGTAGCAAGACATCTGCACACATGTGCCTCACACAGTCTATATATGTATATATATATATATATATATATATATATATATATATATATATATATATATATATATATTGATATATTTATATCTGCATATGGATATATATCTGTTTGTATATATGTATATATAATATGTATATATAGATGTAGATATATACATATAGATGTGGGGAGAGGGGGAGAGAGTGAGAGAGAGACACAGGGTGAGTGTGAGGGGGTGGGACAGAGAGTGAGAGATAGTCATATACAGACATATCTGTTGTCAGTCAGATCTATCTGTATATGTATAAGTCTCTACAGATATCTATATATGTATGTGTGTATTACATATATCTGTACGTACATATTCTACCAATCTCGATGTCTGTGCAGTAAGTGAGAACCTGGTTCAAGGCTCCTGAGAGCACACCAGCGGTACCAGGCTATACCCCGTATCATGCGTTTTAGCCCCGGGACTCGGGACAAAACAAAAAGGGAGAGGGTGTGTCCATATTCATGGAGGACACACACACCTCCAGGTTAGTGGCAACACATAAAGCATCACAGACCATCCAGGTGCAGATAACCGTAGGCAAACCTGCTATACAACTGGTAGCATGTTACAGACCACCCTCCCAATCTCAGGAACCACAGTCAGCCTTCCTGTAGACATTGGAGGATATGAATGTCCCACCACACACCATCATATTGGGATGGTGCGACTACTCTAACATACACTGGGTGCATTATTCTACCCCAAACACCCTAGCCCAAAGGTTCCCGGTTCACTATGTCAAATGCAATGGAACAGCTAGTCACCTCTCCCACAACAGGAGATAATATAGTAGACCTGATCATCCCAAGAATGGGGACAATGTGCTGCACACTGGAAGTATACCCCTCACTAGTCACATCTGACCACAGACTAATCACCCTGGATATACATATCCCACCTCCCCCACAACACAAAAGACTACAGTGGGAAACCTCTCACATGCCGACTTTACACGTCTTATAACTGAGTTGGTATCCTTAATGCCCACTGGGCCAGTGTAATCCACTTCCCACAATGCAGACACCTTCACAAATGCTTCTACAGACATCTCCAAGAATGCATGGATCATGCAATCACAAATGAAACCATGACCCTCTCCACCAAGGGCAGGCGTCCTGTCTGGTGGACCCCAGCATTGAACAAATTGTATAACAACAGATGGTAGCTACTGCACGGCAGAGCATACTTCCATAGAGCTACGGCATCTCTCATCAGCAGTAGTAGAAAGATAAGTTTTGTCGTACAAACATGCAAGGCCAACAATGAGAGGAACATCGCTATGGTCACTACAGATAACCACAAGGCCTTCTTCTGCTATGTTACACACCTGGGTGGGAATCCTCAGTTGTGTTCACAGTTACTTCACAGTGACATACGCTACACTGAACACACAGATAATGCCAACAGTCTGGCAGACAGGTTCAGTGCAAGTTTCTCCCCTCCCTCACCCACATGTGGAATTACTTATCCCAGCTGACTGTAACCTCACTGTCATCTCAGATGTCCAGCTGGGAACCACCCTCAGCGGAGCTGTAAACACAGCATCAATGGGACCCAACGGTATTGCAGGTTGCATGCTACGTGAACTGCAAGAGGAGCTACACATGCACATTACATGCTATTCAGCCGTAGCCTTACTACAGCATATGTACCTGGACACTGGCATACAGCAACAGTAGTCCCACTCCACACAGGAGGCACCTCTACAGACCCTGGTAACTACCGCCCCATAAGCTTAACCAGCCTGATCTGCAACACTTTGGAAAGGATCATTATGGTACCCATACACAGAGACATTGGGGACTTAGACACTTGATCCCACCCAGTTTGGCTTTGTAGAGGGCAGATCCTGCCTTATGAACCTGGTTGACCTTTTCAAATCAGTCACTACAGCCATTGCTGAGGGCACAGCGGTTCATACAGCCTACCTGGACTTGCCTACAGCATTCGACACAATACCGCACTCTGCCATCATAGACATGATCAACAGCTGACATGTAAATCCATATGTCACATGATGGGTTGCAAACCAGCTACCGGATAGAAACCCTATAGTCAACCTCACTGGTGCCATGTCAGACTCAGAGCCAGTCACATGTGGTGTCCCACGGGGCTCTGTCCTGGGACTGCTCATGTTCGGCATACCATTCTCAGATGTGGAAGCAGACATGGGAGGGTTGTGGCTGACAATGTTCAAAGATGACTATATACTAGGCACCATAGGCGATACACCTGCTGACACATA
The DNA here is from genome assembly GCF_019279795.1 of Protopterus annectens. Lineage (NCBI taxonomy): Eukaryota > Metazoa > Chordata > Ceratodontiformes > Protopteridae > Protopterus > Protopterus annectens. Next base: position 376,818,498 of record NC_056728.1, read on the forward strand.
CATCCTACTGACGGGCCTCACAGACACCAACAACTGGTGGCGGAGTCATGGCCTGGCACTGCATGCCACGTAATGTATACTCATACCCTTTTGGACGGACAAGGTACCTACATATTATCACATAGACAATAACCCACTGAGTACAGACAAAGTAATCGGACACCTGGTGACACTGTGCAATGCTGACCTCTCATTTGACACCCACATTGCCAAAGTGGTTGGATGGACTTCCTACCTTGCCCACCTTATCATGAAGGGATTCACATCCAGATCAAAAGGGGTCATTGTACCCCTATACTCCTCCCTTATCAGGCCCATGACTGTGTACTATGCCCCATTTGGTATGTACCTCACCTGGCACTTGCAACAGCTAGGGGGACCCCATGAGTACATCACCAGGAGGATCAAGGGTCTGCAACAACTGTCATATGCTGCCAGAGTAACGTAACTCATGCTCTATTCCATAGCATACTGCCTACGTAGGGGTGATCTGTGCCTGATGTAGTAGGCCATGTCCAATCTGGTAGTGATGGACATGTTCCACCTCATACAATCCAAATCCATCAGAAGCACGACAGCTACGGATTTAAACCTCAGCACACATATGAATAGGACATACTGTAGGGACAGATCCATCACTAAGAGGCTTCCCATACTGTGGAACAGGATCCCAGTTCATGTTAGGCAGAAACCCTCACTGACACTCTTCATGTGCATTCTTGACAAGTGGATGGGAGATGATAGGTTTACAGCAGGGGTCTTCTCTGTGTCACTACTAGACAGAGGCACAGTAAACTACTGCTATTATGTAGGGGGGGTCTTCACTGTGTCACTACTATACAGAGGCGCAAGTTTCTAAATCTATTCTATACACTGTCTGCAGATAGCCTAGTACTAAACTATGCCACTGTGAAACTATATCTGTCTATGTATTTCTACATCCCTCTCTATCTTTGTATACACATATGCATATTATATATATATATATATATATATACATACATATCTCGATATACATACGTATACACATGTTTTATATATATATATATATATATATATATATATATATATATATATACTCCTTTTTAGTTCCACTGTATAACACAGTAACATACTGCTGAACACCCATTACTGTACAACCTACTTGTACATTGCACTACAACCTGCATTGCTATGTGCACATAGCTACCGTCACATACATATGTATGTGGAGCCTTCAGTGACAGTTTCAGTATGTCACCGTCCCTATGCACATCCTCATATACATAGATACAGACCAATAACACATCTGGAGGGTTCACAGTATGTAGAGTATTATAGTAGTACTTTACATTACCTGTGTTTGTTGCAGCTGTTTGTGTAGGCTTGCAGTTGCTTGGCCTGCTGTCAGCCTCTTTGCTTTGTTGTTTCAGTGTTTTTTTTTTTTCTTTCTTTCTTTCTTTCTTTCTTTCTTTCTTTCTTTCTTTCTTTCTTTCTTTTTTTTTTCTCTCTCTCTCTCTCTCTCTCTACCTCCAGCGGGTGCAATGACAGTATTGCATGTGTGGACTGGGAGTACAAGATGCTTTTGTAGGTATCTGCCCATGTCCATGTGATGGCCTCTGCATCAATTGTTAGCCAGCATTTACTAATTGCATGCAGCCTGTTGTGTAGTGATTGCAGTTCTCACTGTGATTACAGGCCTGTGCTATAAAAAGGTCTGTTAGGTAGGCGTAGGCTTTTCAGATTATCAGGGTGGGGACCATGCTGGTTTGCTGTGGACACTGTTCTGTGAGTGTAAGGGTTGGTATGTCTCTCATATTTCAGGCTGTGTTGTAGACACTGCAATGCATGTTGTTCTGTAAGCTGAGTATTCCTTCCTCCAGTGTCCTGTTCTCCGTGTGTATGTAAATTGACACCTACGACTAGTAATACTGTGTATATGGGTGTGTGTGCTTTCCTGTGGGGATTGTGGTGTAACTGGTATATAGCAGTGGCTCTTGCAATCTGTTGCTATGGCTTCAATATTTGGCTTTTACATTCACTCCTTGTATGCCTGCTAGGTGTCTTTCCTGTAATGTGTTGCTATGGCTTTCCTATTTTCCATTTACATTCACAGCTTGTAATGCTTGCTAAATCTGTTTGGCCAGCAATTCCCTATGTGTTTGTTGTGGTAGGGTGTTACTGCATGCAGTATGGTCTGGCCATGGTGTGGGCCTTGACACTTACACGGGTATTTGATCATGCTGCTGAGCAGGCCTCAGATACTGTCCGGTGCATCTTTTATCAGCCTCATGGAATGGTACATAGCAGTGGGTTACTCCAGTGACATATTCTGATACTCTGCAGTTGTGACTGTGGGTTATTTCAAGCATATGTATTAGTACACCATTTGTGCCGTGCAGGTGGTGCATACCTTCAGTCAGTCATAGTTACCATTGCATGTGTAGTTACACCTTTCTGCCTACTGTTAGTACATTTGACGGTGTCAGTGGGGCACAGTTGACATTTGTTTTCACATCAGGGACATCCCTGTAACTCAGTCACAGTTGCTATGTCTGTACTCTTAACTATTCAACTATGGCAGTGTTTATCCTGCTCTGAGTATGTGTGTGGCTTGCCACATGCTACTGTGACATTATTACCTAGTAGCTACCAACTAGCATGACTGTTTCTCAGCACACAGTACTATTTTACAAATCCACTAGATTTGACAGTAAATGTACATGACATGCTTTGTGTACTACACTTCTATATTCCCTTTACATTAATTCCTACTATTTTATGATATATTTCTTTCAGCACAATGTTCTTGTATAGCACTCATGGCTTAGTGGTAAGTCATGCAGACTAGTGTTTCCAAGGTCCTGGGTTCGAGACTGAGGGAGGTATTTTATTTTGCTGCTGAGAAAACTAAGGCACTTTTAAGCAGTTGTAAGCGGGTTAGCGCTGGTTTGCACGGAGGTCACGCATGCGCACTGCCGCTTAGCTTTGCGCACACACGCCTAGCTAAGTACACAGAAGCGCACTCCCGCTTACTACTGCTTAAAAGTGCTTACTCTCACGCACACCCTCGCTATTTTCTTTTAAAGAAAAGAAAATGGGGAGATAGGAAAGTGGTGAAAAAGGGGGCACAAAGAAGGTAGGACAGTAGGAAAACAAGCTCGGGCTTTGCAGGAGGGATGTAGGAAAGGCCCATAGCTGCCCATTTCTTCATCAGCAACAGCTGTGCATGTTTGTAATTTGGTGTGAAATTTGAAACCTTCCACCCCTGAGAGAGGTGTGAGGACAACAATAATATTTGTTGTACAGCCAATTGCAATTGCCAGTTTACATGTCCAGCAGACATGTGTGCAAAATGGGCAGCTATGTATGGGGCGTAATTTTTTTGTGGGTACAGAGTGGCCTTTTTTTTTTTTTTCAGGTGAGAGTGGTATGTCGGGTACAGGAAGTCGGTATAGCTGAGGAGGTAGGTAGGGGAGGTTAACAGACAAGACAAACAAGACGCATACAGGGGCGGTGTATGACACATGTGGGGGGGTTACACAATTGACGGGGATGGATGTTCGGATATCTCGAGCCCATGAGCCCACAGATGGCAACAGTGGAACTGAGATCCCCACCCATGGGCAGTTGCCACTGTGCCTTCACTGCCCAGGATGGGGCTGTGTAGACCGGGCAGCAGGCATGCCCGTGAGTTGTGCCACCCATGCCTCAAGCTGGCGTAGGGGCCCAAGCACAGCGTGCCGGATCTCCCTACGCACCACAGTCCGGACACTACGGAGGGTGAGTGGATGTTCTCCTCCGACCACGCTTGCAGAGGGGGGACAAGTCCCATCCCCTGCAGCGCTTTCACCCGCAGGTGGCACAGGGCCATCGGAGGAGGGTCCGGCCTGGGCACTACTGCCAGGTGCACTCGCCAGCTGAGGTGGGAGAGGTGGGTCCGCTGGAACCCGCCTTCCCTGTCATCCTATGTTTTGCATTATGTTATGACAGTTTGGGTTAGTAACGTACAATACCATTCACAATTAGTTGTAACAGCATGCATTAGTATTCCCATTAACCAAACACCCATAAATTCAAGCCATTGAACAGCAAGCATAACACATGCATAATTTGAACAGCAATACACAATCCAACAACATGCAGGGTTGATTGATGGCAACAGGCCATCAGGTTTGGATGTATGAACAGGGCAGATGCATCAACGTACATGTAAATATGTAAGAACCAACAGGACAAATGTCCAGGGGTGTTAATTGTGAATGCACATACCCATTTCACGTGGAATGGATTATTTGTGGTTATAGGGTAGGGTGAAGAAATATTTAATTAATAACTTCAAATACCTATACATATGCAGTACATTTCTACTAGCTGCAGATATATACACACTACAGGTCTGCCTACAGTTTCCTATGTGATAACTACTTCAGGTTGGTGATAGGAATGTTACTGCTACATCAATATACATTTCATATTTATTCATAGACATTCATATCTGGCTCTGTTCAGCTACATCATCTTGCTACATTTGCTTTATATAGCTATAGACAACTGTGGATGTTTGGTATTTCAGACAACCAGACTATCTGCATATTGCAGACTGAGAGCAACATATCCAGATTTTGGGACACACATTCCAGCTTCAGTACTGTTTTCAACACATGTTGCTGTTTGGTTCTGCCTGTCACATTCATTTCATTCTGTACTGACTGCAGTATACTTTATTCAGGAGTTATTACTACTTTATTGGTGGATTCATACCTCTTTCTCACACTCTCTCACTTGTTTTATTTTTACAATTCAGGATGGTACTTAATTCTAGGCTTTATTGACATGTTTTACCTTTAGTTATAACAATCCTTTCCAACAGTCTCACTTATGTCATGTTTCAGAATTTCAACAGGGATATATTTCACACATGTGTTTTACTCAGCTTCTGCAGCTGTACTTTTCAGCCTGCTGCAGGTTATGTACTATTATATTACAGGCGGGACATCTTTATTTCAGACTTGTTTCATTTTTATGTTTGGATTACAGGCTACATCACACTTTTGTAATCAAGCAATACTTGCAAACTCTCTTACACTGTTACTTGCACATTTTATTAATTAGTGACTACACTGCACTCTTTTGCTAACTGTCATACTTATATATTTATTTACAGTTACAGGGAGAGAATTACTGACCTGCCTGGTGGCGCAACTGCACCAGCCTATCGCCATAGGCTCGACGGTTCGCAGAACGGACACCTGCAGCTGTAATATAAATGAAGTAATATTGGAATACACATCTCCATAATATCAGCTAGGTTAATTTCTTACATAAATAATTACATGTAACTTACTCAGTAGTGGGGCATTGGGCATTTGCCGGGCCTCCTGGATCCAACGGTTCAGTTGGTCCTGCTTCAGTCTCCTCAGGTCCGCATGGTGGTGACGGACCTGCTCACCAGTCCTTGGTATTCCTGTGGCACTGGTGAGATCATGTGCCAACCGGTCCCACGCCTCAGCCCTATATGCTCCCCACAGGACCTGGCCCTGCATGAGTTGGGCCTCATGATTATGGACGAGCAGCCAAACCATATATTTGAACTCCTCAATGCCCCACCTCTGTGCTCGGAAGCAACTACCCTCTCCTACACCTGACATCCTGGCTGCAAGTCGGTTCCACAATTAGTTATGCTGTTATTCCCGCCTATGGGGCTTATATATGCCGTTTTTTCCGCACTTATCTGTGATTGGCCATTTTGGAATTGTATCAGCTTCACAAAACCTGCTTTGTCATGCTCCTCTTTCTATTCATTCCTATATATATATGCTATTACTGCATTTCTAAGTGCAACTGTCATGGCTTAGTGGTTCAGTACTTTGACTATGGTGCATGGTATCCTGGGTTCGAACCTGGCCATTGCTTTTTATATTTTATGACTGTCAACACAGGCTAGGAGGTGTGTCTGTGTAAAGGCAGTTTTGATACAGCTTGCTCAACGTTGCCCGTCGGTTAGCTTGTTGGCACGGTGCGCAGCTCCTCGCAAATGGATCACGCTGGTTTATGTGTGGTTTGGCTGTCAGCACGCATATTACGCTCAACTCAGCTACAGGCACACAGTTTCAGTGTGTGAAAACGCTGCTCAACCCCGGGCACTCATTTTACACCTATTAAACCACTGCTCACTTATGGGCACTCATTTTACACCTGTTGTAACACTGCTCACTTACAGGCACTCATTTTACACCTGTTAAAACACTGTTCACCTACAAGCAGATATCCTCAACTTGTTAGACTGTAGCTCAGCTATAGGCACATTTGCCATTTTCTATTTTTTTTTATCTCACATTTCTTCAAAATACATGGCCCATTCCATTACATTTTACAGAAAATATAATTTTATATATGTACATATGTGTCAGGGGACTTGTTTCGTGCTTATTTCACTAAAAATAAAAATTGATGTTGTGGGGGCTCGAACCATGACTGCCTCCTCTTCAGCCGACGTCTCTACTGCTACACTATTGCTTCTTGGCTTACTTTGCATATTTAGTTCTTATATGCTTTTCCACTGACTGCTAACTGTGGCTAAGCGCCGGGCACGCCCGCGCAAACAAGCGCACTCACGGGCAAACATCTTTACAACTTATAAAAAAAAAATATAAGATGTTCATTTATACATTTTATGTTCATAGTCTGTGGGGGCATGTGTTGTGTTGTGTTTATTCACATTTACACGGACTCTGTCGTGGGGTTTACTTTCGGGACTTTTACTCTTCTGGGGGCGTATCCATTTGTAGGGCTCGCCCTATGGACACGCCCCCTACCGTCTTACCCGAACCGTGTTAGCCTTAGGTGTGATTCAGCATGCCCTCATGCATATGCATGACATGCTGACGTCACACCGTTTAACTGCAGCCTCCGTGTAAGCCTTGTAACTCTTACACAGAGGCTTCAAAAGATCATTCTGTCAAAGGTGATGCATTTCTGAAAGTAATGACAGTTTTTTCTAATAAACCACCTGCAGTCTTACCATTTAGGCCATAAAGTGAGC